>NC_133658.1:922765022-922971222 GCF_037893015.1 Macrotis lagotis | reverse complement strand
CAAAAATGCATCAGGAAGAAGCTAAATCTTCCTAAAAGGTACCACAGACAATGAAGCAACATTAATATTAAACATATAAGACCCAAGTGATATGACAACCAGATTCTTAGAGGTGTCTTAGTGTAGAAGAGAAGTTAAATGAGTTACAGGAAGACACTATACTAGTGGGGGATATCAATTTTCCTCTCTCTGAATTAGATAAATATAAACTCAATATACCAAGAAGGAATTTAAGAGATGGAATAGAATTTCTAAAAAGTTAGATGTGATAGATCTCTGGAGAAAATTGAATGGGGATGGAAATTATATACCTTCTTCTCTTAAGGTGCATGGCATCTGCAGAAAAATTGACCTTGTATTAGGAAGTTAAAAAACCTCATATTTGATAGAGCACCAACACTGGAGTCAGGAGGACCTCAGATTAAATGTAGCCTCAGACACTTAATACTTAGATAGCTGTGTGACCTTGGGCAAGTCACTTAACCCCATTGCCTTGCAAAAACCAAGAAAAAAAATCCTTACAATCAAAAATAGAGAAGCAGAAATTTTAAATGCATTCTTCTCAGATCATATACATTAAAAATGACATGTAATAAAGGATCAAGGGAAGATAAACTAAAAATTAATTGGAAACAAAATAACCTAATTTTAATTAATGAGTAGATCAAACAACAATTCAATGAAATAATAAGCAACTTTATCTAAGATAATAATAATGATGAGAATTCAAATCAAATCCTGTGCAATATAGCCAAAACCTTTATTAGGGGAAAATTTACATCTCTAAATTCTAACATGAGAGAATGTAGAAGATATCAATTAATTAGGTATGCAACTAAAAAAGCTAGAGAAAGAACAAATTGAAAATCTCCAATTTAAGTACCAATTTAGAAATTGTGAAAATCAAAATTGAAATTAATAAAATTAGGATGTCTAGGTGGCACAGTGGATAGAGCACCTGGCCCTGGAGTCAGGAGTACCTGAGTTCAAATCCAGCCTCAGACATTTGATAATTACCTAGCTGTCTGGCCTTAGGCAAACCACTTAACCCCATTTGCCTTGTAAAAATCTAAAAAAAATAGTAAAATTGAAAGAAAGAAAGTCATTGAACTAACAAGGCTAACATTTTGTTTTACAAAAAAACACAATAAAACAGATAAATTTTTGCTTTCTCTGATTTTTTAAAAAAATAAAAAATATTAAATTACCTGTATCCAAGATGAAAAGCAATAGAGGAAATTAAAATAATAGTTCATATCTATTTTGCTTAATTCTATGCCTATATGCCTTCCAATTAATTAAAATGGGTAAATGTTTTGAAAACTATAAACTATTCAGAGTAACAGAAGAAGAAATAAAATATACAAATTGAAAAAGAAATTGAACAAATCATCAATAAACTCACTAAGAAAAAAACATCCAGGGGCTAATGAATTTAAAACTGAATTCTATCAAAAATTTAAAGAATAATTAACTCCAATTCAGTATGAGCTTTTTTTAAAAAAATGTGGAGTTCTGAGAAATTCCTTTAATGACACCACCATGGTGCTAAAATATAAAACAGGAGGAGTCAAAATAGAGGAAAAATCTAGACTACTCTCCCTAATGAATTTTGATGAAAAGCTTTAAAATATAATTTTAAAGAAATTATAAATAAATTGCAAAGAAATTACAGAAAATTACTATGACCAAGATTTATACCAGGTATTCAGGGACTGTTCAATTTCAGAAAACCACACCATGATTGTCCATATCAGTAACAGTGTCAACAGAAATCATATAATTATCTCAATGGATATTGAAAAAAATACTCTGGAAAAAATATAGCACCCATTTCTATTAAAAGCACTAGGGAATATAGAAATAAATGCAGTTTTCTTAAAATGTTAAGCAGTACATTTCTAAAACTATCAACAAACATTATATGAATTGTGTGTAAAATGGAAACATTTCCAATTAGATCAGGAGTGAAACAATGGTGTCCATTACCACCACTATTATTTAAAAATTTTTGAAGACTAGTTTTAGCAATAAGAAAAGAAAAAAAAAAGAAATTGAAAGAAAAAGAATGGGAAATGGGGAAACAGAATTCTCATTCTTTACAGATGATCTGGTAGTGTACTTAGAGAAAAACCAATAAATGAGCTAAACAAACTGTTTGATACTCCCTGCCCTCTGTGCTGCCACTTTCATCACCAGAATTGTATGCATTCTTATAGTCACCTTCTATTAGTGAGCGAGAAAATAGTAACAACTGAATAGCAAAGAAACTATGATTTTGAAGCCCATTTTCAGCAACAAGCACTTTGAGGGATTTGGGAAAATAAATGAGCATGACAATATGGAAGTAAAATGGACTATGAGACTTGGAATGTATTTACCATTAATGGCAGAAACTTAGAAAATCCCCACTATTATATTGGCTGTCTGACTTACACAAAACTTACACTTACACAAAACAAAGTTTTATCACAAAAGCTGGTTATTACCAAGGTGCAGCAGAAAAAGGCCTCATCGTCATTATACCAGACCGAAGTCCACATGGCTTCCACATTAAAGGAGATGATGCTTGAGATTTTAGTACTGATGCTCGTTTTCATGTGGATGTCACTGAAAAACTTTGGAAAAGCAGCCTCAGCCACTTAATACTTCAACATTCATCTAAGTAAAGGATAAGTTAGCCAGTAAGAACCTAACAAATGTTGGGCAAACAGGGACATGAAGCCATGAAAAAAAAATGATTTCATGACTATCTGACCAGAGTCCTGGATAAGGACCAGCAGATACAAGCAAGGGAAAAAGCTTCCAGGTGACATCCCACAGCAAAAGACTTTGGAGAGGTAACAAGTTACCATGCAGCAGATATTAAGGAAGTTGAAACAAGGAGGTGGGGAGGAAATTGAGGGTAAAGGCAAAGTATATTCACCTCTATGGCCTGAGGCAAAAGAAACTATTAAGTATTATCAAGAAAAGCCTAGGATCAGTCCTGCAGCACCTGGGGAAGAAACTTCAGCATTACTAAAGGCCATTGAAAGAGCAAAAGAAAAGGGAGAAAGTTTGGAGGACTTAGGAGCTGAGTTTCAGTCATGTTCTATTATTGAGGAGCCAGATCTTTTTAATCTAGGAAACCTAAGGAGAAGACATGAGCCAGTACACATAAAAGCAGTCGGAGATTTAAAGAAATCAGTGGAGGAATATGGGGCAAGATCACCTTTTGTCCAGCTACAACTGTAAACTCTTGCATACTCCATATTAAAAACCCATTGACTGGAAGAAGATAGAGCATTTTTGTCACACAGACAATCTGTCTTTTGGATGATAGAGTTTATAGAACAATGTAGACAGATTGTTTTTGAGGCATGCACAAGGCCCCAATGCCACCACATATTATGAACAATTAAGTGGCACAGGTCAATTTTTCAACAGTGAAGACCAACTATATTATGGATTAAAGACATATGAAAGAATTGCTACCTGTGTAAAGAATGTTTGGGGATGTATTCCAATACAAAATGAAAAGGCAGAACCATTAGCACTTATCAAACAAAGAAATGGTGAGGATTTTTGTAGGTTTCTTTGCCCAGTTACAAGAGGCAGTAGGAAAAACATTAGGAGACGTGACAGGAATAAATATATCAATAAAACAATTATCATGGTCTAATGCAAATGCAGATTGTCAGAAAGCAATGATTGGCTTAACAAAGGATGCCACCATTGAGGAAATGATTCAAAGATGTGACAGAGAAGGGTCTCAGGTGTATCATACAGAATTAATGGCAAAGGCATTTGCTAATATGCTATGCACATGGGAAATAAAGAGAAAAAGACTTGCTTTGTTAGTGCAAAATCTGGACATTTAAAGAAAGACTGTTGGAGTGCCCAAGGAGCTAAACTCAGAAAGGTCAAGGCACATCATTCTAAAACTCTGTTCCCAAAAAAGTAGGACACAGGGCAACAGAATGTAGACAAGGAAATTTAAATGGAGAAAGGGGCCCTCTCCCAGGGGCCCATCAAAATAATAATGGGGTATGACAGTTCAGGACCAGCAGGAGATGGAATGGAAAAACCATATGCAGCTTTGTCAGCAAGTCAAACCATATCAAGCTATTGCTGGTCAAAAGAGCTGGGAAATTTAGGGTGCCTTCATATGCTTCCCTTTATGATTAACGAATAAGGAATTTGCAATCATTTTGACTCCACCAATTCCAGGGTATACTCATATTATACCTTTAGTAAAGCATGTGATTGGGGAAATTTTCTCTATTGCAATAGTGAATGTTAATGATGATGATGATGATAGCTACATAACTGAGAACCGATGCATAGTTCAGTTATGTGTTTTCTCAAGGTCTGGTATAAATTGGAAGGCTAAGTAGCTGATAAAGGAGTCAAAACTGAGAAGCAACAAAATTATGCTTACTACTAAAATTTCTTCAGAAAAAGCTCTTTGTGTTATCCAAGTAGAAGGAATTGCTTTCTTAGGATTGATTGACACTGGGATAGATTGGACTGTGTTTCCCATATAGAACTGGCCACAAGCATGGCCCAAACAGGACACCTTTACTAACCTAGTAGGTATTGGACATTGACAGGAAATAGAAATTTCTTGTCAGCCCTTGAAATGTAGAAAAGAAGATAAAACAGGAACTGTCACTCCTTTCATATCTGAAGGACTCACTACAATATTATGAGATTGAGATATATTGTGTCAATTGGGACAAAAATTAGCATGGATTCTTTGATTAGGACTGCTGTTGAGTCAGGAAGGATTACTGTACTGATTGTTAAATTGGAATGGAAGAATCCACAGCCTATATGGGTAGAACAATGGCCCCTTACAGAAGAAAAGATTTTACCTTTAAAAGATATAGTTAAAGCAACAATTAGAACAAGGGCATGTTGAAAAAAGTCACAGCCCTTGGAACTCCCCTGTGTTTGCTATAAAAAAATCACAAAAATGGAGTATGTTGACAGATTTGTGACAGATCAATGAGGCCATGAAAGACATAAATGCTTTACAACTGGGATTACCTTCTCTTAACATGATTCCCAAAGAGTAACTATTATGGGTGATTGACATTAAAGATTGTTTCTATTCTATTCCCATTCACCCACAATACTATGAGGAAATTTGCCTTTTCCATTCCCCACACAAACCTTGGAGCTATTCATCATGATAGGTATCATTGGAAGGTTTTTCCACAAGGAATGAAAAACAGTCCAACTATATGTCAATATTTTGTACATGAAGCATTAAAGAGGGTCAGGAATACATATAAAAATGCACATTTGTTACATTTTATGGATGACATCTTGGCATCTCATGAAAATAGTTAAGTATTGGAAGAAATGTTACAAGATATCATAGCTGATTTTGAGGGATATGGATTAGTGATAGCTCCAGACAAAATACAAAAATACCCTCATTTTCAAAATTTAGGTTTCCAGATCAATTCTATCACTATAAAGATCAAGCTTCCTGCATTGAATATAGACAAAGTATGGGAATTAAATGATGTTCAGAAGTTGATATTTGGTATACAGTGAATACAGCCTGGGGTCAGGATTTCTAATGATCTTATGAAACCATTGTATTAAATGCTGAGAGGAGACAAGAATTTGTTATCAAAGAGAGAATGGACTGCAGAGGCCAAGTCTAGCATTCAGACTATTATGCAATTGAGTCATGACCAACACAATACAAGAGTGCATCATTTGCAGTACCTTGAAATAACTATTTTCAACACTGCAGAATGTCCTACTGGAATTATACATCAGGGGCAAGGCATTGTGGAATGGGTATATTTAAGTGTGGAGGGAAAAAAAATCTGTTCATTACATACTTGCAAATGCTTGCACTTTTAATTAAAAAGACTAGAAATAGAGTAATAAGATTATTTGGAAAAGAACCTTTGAAGTTTTACATCCCATTATGAATGGAAATTATAGACAACAGTCTTAAGCACTTGGAAGAATGGCAGATTTTGGTGAATATACCAATAACATCTAAATCACCATTAGTGTTTAGTAAGTTTTTCTCTTCATGGCCTTGGATTGTGGAATGGATAGTGAAAAAGGAGCCTATAGATGGTATAAATGTCTTTACAGATGCAACAAGAAATAACAGAGCTTCCCTTTATATTCCAGATAGACATAAAAGGGATCTGTTTATTACTCCATTTCAATCTACCCAACAAAATGAACTTTATGCAAGCTGTAACCATTAATGAACCCATCAATATTATCACAGATAGTAAATATCTTTGGGGTTTTTTACAGCATTTAGAAACTTCCTGAATCAAGGACACCAATAACGAGAGTATTATCCAATTATTTCAAGAATTACAACTTTTTCTTAGAAGATACACTTGTCCTCTATTTTGCTTATATATTAGGTCTCATACTGATGCTCCATGCCCTATAGCTAAAGAAAATACTATGGCTGATGCTATATTAACCTATCCTATTTTTGAAGCTATGAAGGTTCATGATAAATTACAAATGTCAGTGCAGTAATTAAAAAATTTGTATGGAATTACAAAGAACAAGCTAGTAAAATTGAGCTGCGATGTACTCATTGTGTACCTTTTTCTCACAAAAACATCAAGGGATTCCATGAATCCTAAAGGGATGGGTCTGAATTCTATTTGGCAGATGGATGTCACTCATGTAGCTGAGTTTGGCATACTGAAGTATGTTCATGTCTGTGGTGAGACCTATTTGGGCTTTGTCTGAGCAACTTCACAAACCGGGGAGGTCTTTAAACATGTAAGAAATCATTTATTGAATTGCTTTTCTCTTGGTGGACTTCCCAAGACTTTGAAGACTGATAATGGTCTGGCCTATCTGGCGCAATTCTTTAAAAATTTTTGTGCGGACTTTACTATCACACATATTACTGGAATTCCTTATAATCCACAGGGGCAAGGGGTGTATATCTTCCTGAAAGGAGACTAGGATATCAGGGAGGTAATGCCAGGACAATCACAAAACTTGAATTTGTGGGAGGGAATACAATGCTAAATCAACAGTCTCACTTTCTCCTCAAGAATCATCTGGGGAGGATTTCCAGGGCACAGCCAACATGGTGACATAAAACCAGGATACTCCCAAAACTTTTCCCTACATAATGCTAATTAAAGTCTCTGAATATTCATTAAAGGTACAGATCTCACTAAAAGAAGACAAGATTCAAAGAAGTTTTCAATTGTAGACATTGAAGAGGACCTTCAGTGAAGAACTGTCTCTTGGCAGGGGGGCGGGCGGGAGAAAGCCTAGCTAGGTGGGAGATTGAGAAAGTCATTAGGAGAAAACAAGTCAGTGGGAGGCTTTCAGTTACAGTGTAGTCCAGGTCCTGCTTGACAGCTTGACAAGAGCACAAATAATGGCACCTAAACAGCAGGGAAGATCTCAACTCAAAGTTTGAACTCTGGGACAAAAGACAGGAATGGGTTGGGAACGAACCACTGCATAGTCAGAACCTGGCACATAAAGGAGGAAATATACCTCTCCAAAGGCAACACTGAGACTGCATAGGCAATATCTTGGCCAACAACAAGTAAGGGATCAGACTTCATCCATAGCTTAAAAAATTTGGATCTATACTTCCTATACCCCAGGATTAGAGCTCAAACAATCAAGATGAGCAAAAAAAGCTAAAAGACCATTCATTCTAGAATGCTACTATGCAGATAAAGATAATAACAATGCTACCTCAGAAGAAGAAAGTATTGAAAATTTCCTACAGAGGAAGTCTAAAGAAAGTCTATAAATTGGACTGAAATCCAAAAATTCATAAAAGAGCTTAAAAAAGAATTTAAAAACCAAAGACGAGAAGAAGAAAAATGGAAAAAAAAGAAATGAGAAATCATACAGGAAATTTATGAAAAAATTGATCAAAGAAATTTACTCCTTTAAAAGTTAATATATAACCTCTCTTCTAAGAATTTGGATGCTATACCACTTGGCACATATATATTTAGTATTGGAATTCGTTCATTGTCTATGGTACCTTTTAGAAGGATATAGTTTCCTTCCTCATTTCTTTCAATAAGGTCTTTTTTGCAGCCACTTTGTCTGAGATAAGGATGGCTACCTATGCTTTTTTTCACTTCAGCTGAAGCAAAATATATTTTGATCCAACCCTATATCTCTCTTACTTTATATGCATCTCTCTGCTTCAAATGAGTTTCATGTAAGTAGCATATTGTAGGTTTCTGGTTTTTAATCCACTCTACTATTCACTTGCATTTTATGAGAGAATTCATCCCATTCACATTTAAAGTTATAATTACTATCTCTTTATTGCCCTCCATGGTATCTTTCCTCTGTTTGTATTTCCCCCGCTTTTTCCCTTTATCCATATTTTGTTTCTGAATACCATAACCTTCAGTGTGTTTACCCCCTTGTATCCAACCCCTGTCCACTTTCTTTCCCCTTTCCTTTTGCCCCTTCTTCCTTCACTTCCTTCTGCTAGTTCATCTTTTCCTCTCCCCTCCCCTTTTCCCCTTTTAATACTTGAACGATAAGTTAAGTTTCTTAACTTAACTGAGTGTATATATGTTAACTTGAAGTCAAATCTGATGAGAGTAAGATTCAAGTAGTTCTCATCTCCCTTCTTTGCCTCTTTTTCAATTGGTCATTTTCACATCTTCAAATAATGTGATTTCCCCCATTCAATCTCTTCCATCCTCCCCTCTCTTTAACATCCCCCCACTTTTTAAGGAGATATTGTTTTTGAATCAGTTTTAGAGTCACAAATAAGTCATGAGTGTCCATTACTTCTGGCTAAGTATATTCTCTCTAACAGAGTTAGTTCTTGAGAGTTATGAGAATCTTTCTCCTGGGGGGGGGGGGGTATAGTCAATTTCATCTTATAGGATAGTAGTTTTTTTAATTAACATTTGTTTTCTTCTCATGTGTCTCTTGAGTTACAGGAAGACATAGCAAAATTCTACTGGTGGGAGACCTCAATCCCCCAGTCTCAGATTTAGATAAATCTATCCATAAAATAAACAAGAAGGAAGTTAAGGAGGTAAATACAAAGGTTAACACAATGCTAGACATGATAGAGATTTGAGAATATTGAATGGGGATAGAAAGGAATATACTATTGTTTCTGCAGTACATGGTACATACAAAAAAGTGACCATGTACTAGGGCATAAAATAATCAAATGTAGAAAGGCAAAAATTGCAAATACATAATTCTCAGATCATAAGGAAAAAAAAAAATCACGTGCATTAATGGGCCAGGGAGAGATAGACCTAAAACTAATTGCAAGCTAAATAACCTCATTTTAAAGAATGAGTGGATCAAACAACAAATTATAGAGAGAATTAATTATTTCATCCTAGATAATTACAATGATGAGGTAACATACCAAAACTTATGAGATACAGCCAAGAAAGTTATCAGGAGATATATTATATTTTTAAATGCTTACATGAATAAATTAGAGAAAGGGGAAATCAATGAACTAAATAAGCAACTAAAAAAATAGAGAAGTATCAAATTAAACCCCCCAATTAAATGTCAAATTAGAAATTCTAAAAATTAAAGGAGAAATTAATAAAATCAAAAGACAGGTATTGAACTAATAAATAAAACAGGAACTGGCTTTATGAAAAAAACAATATAATATATAAACCTCTGGTTAACTCACCACAAGTGAGAAGGAAATTAAAGTAATAATTTGGAATTATTTTGCCCAAGTGTATGTCAATAAAATTTGTTAAACTAAGTGAAATGTATGAATATATAGAAAAACAGAAGTTGCCCAGGTTATATGAAGAGGAAGATAAATTAACCAAATAACCCTATATCAGGAAAAGAAATTCAATAAGCCATTATTGAACTACCTAAGAAAAGATCTCCAGGGCCAGATGGATTCACAATTAATTCTATCAAACATTTAAGTTATAACTGGTTCCAATTCAATATAAAGTCTTTGAAAAAATAGGTGGACAGAACCCTGTCCTAACTCTTTCTATGATGCCAATACAGTGCTGATACCTAAACCTGGAAGAAACAAAACAGAGAAAGAAAATTACAGACTATCTTCCTGATGAACATAGAAGCAAAAATCTTACATAAAATCTTAGCAAAACAATTACAGCAAGATATTCCTAGGATAATATATTACAGCCAAGCAGGATTTATCGCAGGAATTCAGGGATATTAGGAATATTAGGAAAACTGTTATTATAATTAACTATATCAATAACAAATCTATCAGAAATCATAGGATTGTATGAATAGATGCTGAAAAAGCTATTGACAAAATATAGCACCCATTTCTACTAAAAACAAAGGAATAAATGGATTGTTCCTTAGAATAATAATCATTATATATCTGAAAACACCAAAAAGCATTATATGCAATGGATATAAGCTAGAGTCATTCGCAATAATTTCAAGGGTGAAACAAGGATGTTAATTATCACCAACACTATTCAGTATTGTGTTAGAAAGCTTCAGCAATAAGAGAAGAAAAAGAAATTGAAGAAATTAGAATTGGAAAGATACAAAACTCTCACTGTTTGCAGATGACATAGTGGTATACCTAGAGAATCCTAAAAATCCTAAAAAATCATCTAAAAATTACTAGAAACAATTATCCATTTTAACAAAGTCACAGGATATAAGTAAGCCCTCAAAAATCTTGAAAATTTCTGTCTATGATTATCGAGATATAGCAGAAAGAGCTAGAAAGGAAAATCCTATTCAAAGTAACTTCAGACAGTGCAAAATACTTGGGAGTCTACCTTCCAAGGTAGACTCAGAAACATTATGATAACAACTACAAAATATTTCTCAGACAACTGCTCATGGCTTGGCTGAGGTAATATAATAAAAATGAAATTTTACCTAAATTAAACTACTTATATACTGCCCTAAAAATCAAAATTCAAAACCATTTCTTTAAAGAATTAGAAAAAAATTGTAAGTAAATTCATATGGAAAAATAAAAAGTCAAGAATTTCCAGGAATTTAATGAAAAAAAAGTACAAAAGAAGGTGGCTTAGCCCTACCAGATCTAAAAATAAGTTATCAAGCATCAGTCATCAAAACTGTCTGGTATTGGCTAAAAAATAGAGTGGTGGATCAGTGGAATAGACTAGGTACAAAAGACCCAAAGATAAACCCAAAGAGTCCCGCTTTTGGGATAAAAAGTCTGTCTTTGATAAAAAAAAAAAAAACTGTTGGGGGAAAATTGGAGGTTAATATGGCAGAAAATTTGCTTAGAAATATCTCATGCCCCATACCAAGATAAATTTAAAATTGATATGATTTACACATAAAAGACAATATTGTAAGCAAACTAGAAGATCAAGGAAGAGTTTACCTGTCAGATCTATGGAAAAAGAAGCAAGTTATTGCCAAGAAAGAAATTTAGAACATCACTGAAAACAAATTAGATAATTTTGATTACATTAAGTTAATAATCTTTGGCAAAAATAAAACCACTGTAACCAAGATCAGAAAAAATGTAGGAAATTAGGAAACAATTTTTACAACTACTATTTCTGACAAAAGATTCATTTCTGAAATACATAGAGAACTTAGTCAAATTTATAGAAACAACAAGCTATTCCCCAATTAAAAAATGGTCAAAAGATATGCAGAGGCAATTTACAGATAAGGAAATCAAAGTGATCTATAGGCATATGAAATATTGCTTTAAATCTTTACTGATTAGAAAAATGAAAATCAAAACATTACTGAGGTACCACCTCACACTTCTCAGACTGCCCACTATTACCAGAAAGGACAATGATCAAGTTTGGAAGGGAGGTGGGAAATCTGGGATACTAATGCACTGCTAGTGGAGCTGTGAACTCATCCAACCTTCCTGTAGAACAGTTTGGAATTATACCCAAAGGGCAATAAAAATGTGCATACCCTTTGATCCAGCAATACCAATACTGGGTCTATTCCCCCAAGGGGATCATGAAAAAGGGTAAATATACCACTTGTACAAAAATATTCATAGCAGCTCTGTTTGTGGTAGCAAAGACTTGGAAACTGAATCCATCAACTGGGGAATGGCTGAAGAAATCGTGGTATATTGTTCTATTAGAAACTAGGAGGGATGAGAATTCAGGTAAACCTGGAAGGATTTGCAGGAAGTGATGCTGAGTGAGATGACCAGAACCAGGAGAACATTGTACATCATAACAGCAACATGTGGCTGATTATCAATCTCAATGGACTTCCTCATTTCAACAGTGCAACAATCAGGGAAAATTTGCAGGTATCTACAATGGAGAGTACCATCTGTACCCAGAGAAAGAATTGAGGAGGTTTCTTTTGTTTGTTTTGTTTTTAGATTTTTCAAGGGAATGGTGTTAAGTAGTTTACCCAAGGCTACATGGCTATGTAATTCTTAATTGTCTGAGGTCGGATTTGAACTCAGGTTTTACTGATTCCAAGGGCAATGCTCTAGCCACTACACCACCTAGCCCCTGCAATTGAGGAGTTTGATCAAAGACCAAAGACTATTACCTCTAATTTAAAAAAAAATTATCTCATTATGTAATTTTGCTGTCTCATACTTTATTTTTTCCTTAAGGATAAGATTTCTCTCTCAACACATTCAGTTTGGATCAATGTATAGCATAGAAACAAGGCAAAGACTATCAGTCCACTTTCTGTGATGGGTGGGAGAGGGAAGTGAGATTAGGGGAGAAATTGTAAAATTCAAAAATAAATAAATTTTTTAAAAAGTAAATATATAACCAGTTGGTAAAAGAATGTAACTCTTCAAAAAACTAAATTGACCAACTAGAAAAGGAATGCAGCTTGTGTAAAACTCAAATCAAAAAACTGGAGAAGTAATGCAACTCAACAAGGAGTGAAATTAAGCAACTACAAAAGGAACACAAAACCTAATTAAAGAAAAAAAGGTCTAAAAATTAGAAATGGACACATAGAAACCAATGAATCTATGAGACTACAAGATTCCTTCCATAAAAGTTAAAAGGCTGAAAAAAGTGAAGAAAACATAAAGTACATTTTAAGAAAAACAGACAACATGGAAAATTGATCCAGAAGAGATAATTTGTGAATTTTTGGACTACTAGAAAGCCTGGATGAAAAAACAACCTGGAAAATTTCAGGAAATTATCAGGGAAACTCTCCAAATCTGCTAGAGCAAGAAGAAAAGGTATCCATTGAAAGAATATACAGAATTCCTCCATTAAGATATCCCAGGATAAAAACTTCAAATTTTATCCCAGGATAAAAAATTCAAATAGCCAAATTCCAGAATTGTCAATTAAAGGAGAAAAATCCTGAAAGCAACAAAAAAGAAACAGTTTAATCCAAAGGAAAAACAATCAAATTTAGACAAGTGTTATCAGATTCCACAATGCAGGACTGGAGGAACTGAAGTACCATATTTCAGCTGGCAAAGGACCTTGGATTACAAGAAAGAATTTACTGACCTGAAAAATTCATGTTCAGAGAAATAGAGGAATCCCAAATTTTCCTAATAGAAAGGTAAGTGGAAAGGGGAACAAAAAACAAAACAAATGTTAATCAAGAACATTAAATGTTATGCAGGAATATAAGGGAAGCCAAAACACTTACACCTCTTGAGAATTGTATTTCTCAGTATAGTTAAAGGGTTGAATATAGTTGAACAGATTGGATTTAAGAAATATGGGTATGGTTGGTTGTTTTTTTTTCATTGAAGAGGGCTAAGATGACATCACTATGTTGCAGACAAATAGCCCAGATGAAAAACTAGGGTGTTCACTCTAATTTATGTGTTTCAGTTTCTTGACAAAAATCTATTGTAGTAGAGGGAAAGAAGGGAAGGTGTGAACACTCAGTAAATTCTATTCAATAGATTTGGCAAAGAGAGGTAAAAAGATACATTCCTATTTTGTTTTAAAAATTGCTCCTGCTCTACAGGGAAGTGGGGGAAGAGGAGAGAAGGGAAAGAAAAGGGAAGAATGGACTGATAAAGGGAAAGGCAATAATATAAGGGAAAATAAAGAGGAAGTTAAAATTAAAATGAAACTTAAGGAGGGAAGTGAGTAAAACTTTGGTGAGGAGGAATAAGAGGAAAGTAAAGATAAAAATATAAATGTGGAAACCATAGAGGGAAGAACACTTAGTCTTTATTTTAAATGGGAATGGGATGAACATAAAATGAAAACAGATTGCAGAATGGATTATAAACCAGAATTTTACAATATGTTGTTAATTTTGTTTTTTGCAAGGCAAACAGGGTTAAGTGGCTTGCCAAAGGCCACACAGCTAGGTAATTATTAAGTGTCTGAGATCAGATTTGAACCCAGGTACTCCTGACTCCAGGGCCGGTGCTTTATCCACTGCGCCACCAAGCTGCCCCCCCCCCCCCCCAAAATACAATATGCTGTTTAGAAGAAACACATTTGAAGCAGAGGTAAAAGATAAAAGACTGGGGAAAATATATTTTTCTAAAGCTGAAGTAAGAAAATCAGTGGTTGCAATCCTTATCTCAGATAAAGCAAAACCAAAAACCGATCTAAATTAAAAGTGATAAGGAAGAAAAATACATCTTCTTGGCACCATTATCAATGAAGCTATGTCATTATTAATCATATATACATCTAGTAGTATAGCATACAATTTCCTAGAGGAAAACTGAGTGAATTACAAGGAGACATAGACAATAAAACTTTGATAATGGAGAACTCAGCTTCCCTCTCTCAGGACTGCATAAATCTAAGCACAAAATAAGAAGAAAATTAAGAAGGTGAATAAAATCTTAGAAATATGAAATATGATAAATCTCATTTGAAAAGTGAATGGGAATAGAAAGGAATATACCTTTTTATTTTCAAATTCATGACAGTTATATAAAAGTTGACCTTATACTAGGGCATAAAAACCTTAGAATTAAATACAGAGAGAAATAATAAATAAAGTTCTTGCTGCAATAAAAAATTACATGTAATAAAGGGTCATGAAAAGATAAATCAACAATTAATTGAAAAATTAAATAGCTTAATTTAAAAAAAAACTAGTGGATCAAGCAACAAATCACAGAAATAATAATTCCATCCAAGTAAATGAAACCAATGAGACATCCTACCGAAATTTATGGACTTTAGCCAAGGAAGTTTTTAAAGGAAAAAAATTTATATCTCTAAATGCTTATATGAATAAAACAGAGGGGGCAGCTAGGTGACGCAGTGAATAGAGCACTGTCCCAGGAGTCAGGAGTACCTGAGTTCAAATCCGGCCTCAGACACTTAATAATTACTTAATTTGGGCAAGTCATTTAACCCCATTGCCTTGAAAAAAATAACAACTTAAAAAAATAGAGTAAAAGAAGATCAACAAATTTCTTATGCAGCTAAAAGAGCTAGACAAAGAATAATTAAAAGATCCCTAATTTAATACCAAATTATAAATTCGGAAAATTAAGGCAGGTAATAGTAAAATGGAAAAACAAGGAAACCTTTGACATAATAAATGAAACTAAGAGCTAGTTTTACAGAAAAATAATAAAATAGATTAAACTTTGTTTAATCTGTTGTAAAAAAAGAAAGAAGATAAAAGATAAGTAAATTTTCAGTACCAAAACTGAAAAGGGAGGAAATTCAAGTGATACTTTGTAATTTACTTCGGTATGCCAATAATTTTGTTTACCTGAGTGAAATGGATGAATATTTTAAAAATAAATACTGCCCCCAGAATAACAGAAGATGAAATAAAATATCTAAATAATCCCACTTTGGAAAAACTAACTGAAGAGGCAAAAGGAAGCCATGAAGAATGAGTTCTGCCAAATTCCTTTTATGGCACCAATATAATGCCAATACCTGAACGAGAAAGAACCAAAACAGACAAAGAAAATTACAGACCAATCATTCTAATGAACATTGATGCAAAAATCTTAAATAATATTGTTACAAAGAGATTATAAATAATTACTTGGATAATCCTCTGTGATCAAGTAGGCTTTATAATAGGTGGGCCGAGTTGTTTCAATAGTTAGAAAACACTCAACATAACTGAACATATCAATAACAAAACTGACAGAAATCGTATTATTATCTCAATAGATCCTGAAAACGTCTATAACAAAACACAGTATCTATTACTTTCAATAATAAGAAGAAAGTATAGTATCAAATGGAGTTTTCTTTATAACAATTAGCATCATCTGTCCTAACCCATCAACTAATATATTTACTGGAGATAAACTAGGAACATCTCCAATAAGATCAGGGGTGATATAAGAATGCCCATTTAACCATTACTATTCAATCAAATATTAAAAATGTGAGCTTTAGCAATAAGAGAAGAAAAAGAATTTAAAAGAATCAGATTTGACAATGAAAATGCAAAGCTTTCATTCAAGGCAGATGATATGATGGTATAAACCCAGAAAATCATGTAAAAATCACCTTGAAACAGTAAAATTCAGCAAAGTAACATGATATAAATTAAATTCACATAAATCATCAACATTTCTACAGGTGAACAACAAAACCCAAAAGCAAGAGATAGAGAAATTCCATTGAAAGTAACTGCAGACAGCATTAAATACTTGGGACTCTACCTCCCAAGCCAAAGTCAGAAACTGTAAGAATATAATTACAAAGCACTTCTCACACAGTTAAAATCAGATCTAAACAATTAGAAAAATGTCAGTTGCTCATAGTTAGCTTGAACTAATATAATAAAAATGACAATTCTGCCTAAATTCAGTTATTTATTTATTCAGTGCCAAACCAAGCAAACTACCAAATAAGTATTTTATCAAACTAGGAAAAAATAGTAACAAAATTAATTTGGAGCGACAGAAGGCCAATATCATTGAAACTGATGAAAGCATAAAATTAATTATCTATTTAAGTGGCTTGGCTCTATCGATATAAAACCATACAATAAAATGGCAGTCTTCAAAACTTCCTCGTAAGGGTTAAAAAATAGAGAAGTGGATCAATGAATTAGGATAGGATCAATGGAAACAGTAGTCAATGACTACAGTAATCTAATGTTCAGAAACCAAAGACATTAGTTTCTAAGATAAGACTGACAAAAATTGTTGGGGAAAATGAAAAAGAGTATGGTAAAAATTCACCATTGATACATATCTCACACCCTAATGAAGAGACCAAATATACTCTATCTAATCTAAGGAAAAGGGATATATGTATGACCAAGCTATTAATAGAGTACATTATAAATTACCAAATGGATGAGTTTTACTATATTAACTTCAAAGGTATTTGCTCTAATAAAACTAATGCTGCTCAAATTAGAAGGAAAACAGAGTTGGGAAACAATCTTCACAACTAGGAGTTCTGATAATGGTATCATTCCGAAAATTTATAGATCAATGAATCAAATTTATAAAGTTACAAGTCATTCCCCAATTGATAAATGCTTAAAATCATTAACTAGAGAAATGAAAATTAAAACAACCATGAACTTCCACCTCATACATATCAGACTAAGATGGCAAAAAGGATAAATGATCAATGTTTTAGAGAGGTTGTGGGAGGATTGGTACATGAATGCAATGTTGGTAGGGTTGTGAACATTCTGGAAAACAATATCAATAAACCTGATCAGACTCCTTTGATCCAGCAATATCAATACTAGGCCTATATCCAAAAGAAATCATAAAAAAATAAGAAAAGTCTCGCATGTTCCAAAATATTCATATCTACTCTTTTTGAACTGGCAAAGAATTGAAAATTGAGGATGCCCATCTACAGGGAAATGGCTGAAAAAGTTATGGTATATGAATACTATGGAATACTATAAGAAACCATAGATATTCTGACTCCAGAGAAGCATGTAATGAACTACAGGATCTGATGCTGAGGGAAGGGATCAGAATCAAGAGATCATTGTAAACCTTACCAACAACATTGTGAGTTGATCAGCCTTGATGGTTGTAGCTCTACTCAACAGTTGTGAGAACTAGAACAACTCTAGGTGACTAGCAATGGACAATGCTATCCCCATGCAGTAGAAGAAAAACAAAACAAAACAAAAAACCCCGACAGAATTTGAATGAATATTACGTTCTCTTTTTTAAAATTTCTCTTATGTATTTCTTTCCTATCTCATGGTTTTCTTTCTATTCACTTAATCCTATTTCCTCAAATAGAAAATGACTAATTTGTAAATAGGTTAAACACCAATGTGTATGTGTGTAATGTTCATCTATTTGCTGCTGAGGACAGAGGATTGGGAAGGGAGGGTGGAAGTAAGTTATGTAACTTAAAATATGCATATGCATGTTAATGAATATTGAAAACTTTCATAACATGCAACTGGAAAAAAATAAAATGCAATATCAAATAAAAAATATAGAGTCATCTGTGTCCAATGATTAAATATGGATAAGCACAACTGGAGATTTCTATTTATGTGAGAGAATCATTGGTAAATGGCTTGCCCAAGGTCACAGACCTAGTCAATTTGAACTCAGGATTTCCTGAATGTTGGTTCAGTGCTCTCTCCACTGTGCCATCTTCCTGTTAATTAGAGGGAGTTTAGATATAGAGTACTGGCATGTTGATTTTGGTGTGATGGAAATAGTCAAACAAATCATGAAAATATTGATTTACTTTAAGATCAAATGACAAATACAAAACAAAATCAAGGGACAAAAGAAACAAATGGAAAAGGTGGAACACACCACTTTTCTCTTTGTAGGTTAGGTATCTGTGATTTTCAATTTTTCTCATTTGTCAGATATCATTACTTTATTGGGAAGTTTCCTTAACGTGTTTGTTTCTTGTAAAGCAAGGGAAAAATGTGATAAGGGATTCTTTGGGACTGTAATGCACAAAGTAAAATGTATTTTGAAACATTTTACACAAAATTTTTAAAAGTCTCTTTCCTTTATGACAGTCAAATCCATAACCAGTGCTAAAGTATATCTGTATCAACTGAGTTTGTAAAGCAAATCACTTCTCAGGAAACTTTTCCTTTTCTGCCTTTTGAGGAATGCATGAAAAGGGCTTATTTGATCCTTTTGAGGGAACCTGAGAGATAATGAATCATATAGTCATAATATGTATTCATACAGATGCACATTAATTAGTATTTCTTGAACTACAACTAAGTCCTTCTGAGTGGACGAACTGGCATTTTTTTTACTATCCATAGAAAATTACAACACTACTAATATCTAATTCTCTGTATTTCACTGAAGATTATGGACAATGTCCCTCAGGAAATGCTACCAAATATGAAATTGGTCTATAGAGCCAACCTCTCAAACAAACTGGCAATTTCAACTACAAATATAATAGGGAAAACTGAGGGGAAATATGCTTCCTAATAGAGGGCAATAGAATTATGATGGTCAGATAACAATGGAATCTTTAAAATTTTCTCCCAATTCAGCCTGAATTGCGGCTTTTCCAAGCTAAAAAGAATTCAGCAAATCTTTGTGAAACTCAGTCTGGAGAAACTGATAGCAAGAAAACCTGTTTTCTTGTTAAGGTAAGATACAATGAGATTAGATGGAATGCTCATTATTCGTTTTTGTTTTCTCTTCTCACCTTTCCATCTTTCCTTCCTTCCTTCTTCCCTTCTTTCCTTTCTTCCTTCCCTCCTTTATTCCCCTTATCCTTTTTTCTTTCTCTTACTCTTTCTTCTCATTTTCCTCCTTTCTTTGCTCCTTTATTTCCTCCTTTTTTCCTCCTTTCTTTCTTCCTTTTACCTCTTTCATTCCAACCTTCCTTCCTTTCTTTCTTCCATCTTTCTTCCTTTCTTCCTTCCATCTTTTTACCTTTCTTCCCTTATCCTTTCCATCTTTCTTCCTTTCTTTCCTTCCTCCCTTTCTCCATCTATTCCTTTCCTTCTGTCCTTTCCTCCTCTCTTTGTTCCTCCTTTTTTCCTTTCTTTCTTTCTCTCTCTTTTCTCTGTCTTCACACTTCCTTTTCTTCATTTCCCTCTTTCTTTCTCTTTCATACTTCTTTACTTCCTTCATACATCCCTTCCTTGCCTCTTTCCTTTGTTTCTTTGTTTCCTCCCTCCCTCCCTTTATTCCTTCCTTACTTTCCTCCTTTCTTTCATCCTTGCTTGCCCCTTCTCTCTTTTATTTCTTTCTCCTTCCTCTCCTCTTTCTTCTTACTCTTTCTTCCTTTCTTCTCATCCTTCCTTCATTCCTTCTGTCCTTCCCACCTTTCTTTCTTCCTTCCTTCCCCATTTCCTCCTTTCATTCTTTCACTCTCTTCTATCTTTCTTCTCACTCTTTCTTCCTTTCCTCCTTCCTTTCTTCCTTCCATCTTCCTTTCTCCTTCTTTCTTTCCTTCTTCATACTTTCCTCCCTCCCTTTTTTCCTTCCTTCCCTTCTCTTTCTTCTTTCCTTCCCCCTTCCTCCTTTATTTCTTTCTCTTTCTCTCCTCTTTTTCTCATTCTTTCTTCCTTTCTTCTCACTTTTCCTTCCTGCCTTTCTTCCTTTATTCCTTCCTTCCTTCTTTCCTCCCTTCCTTCTTTCCTTTCTTTTCCTTTTCTTCTCTTTTAACAGGACAATTTTCTCCATTGAATGCCATTCCACAGGAGAGAGTAGGGAGAGATAGGTCACTAATTTTGGTTGCCATATGAGTCTGAATGGAAGAAAATTAAAGTAATAAGATCAGCAGAACTAGCAATGATCTAAGGCAAAAGTTAGATAAAGAGATATATTCTGAGAATTAGAGAGAATGACAAACCATGTTAACAGACTTCACCCTCCTCCTATAACTTTATGGAGTAAACATATTGTTGTATGCATCTCCACCACTCACTTACAAATTTCAGTCATTAGGAAAGTAAATAGAGGGCAGTGAAGGAAGAAAGAAATATTTATTTTCTATCAATACAGTAGCAAAAATTTAAAAATGGCTTTGAAGCAATATTTTTCAAATTTCTGATTTTCTCTTATATGTTGTTTATGGATATTCATAATGATAAAATATCCATGGGAAAGGAATAAAATGATAGGCATTTAATACTTAAAGATCATCAATTTCATTGGTGGTTCTGTTCTCAGATTATCTGTACTGATCCAATGATTAACGTATAATCAATACATTATAACCTTTAATCATCTATGACTTTAATAGATGAAAATCCCAGATATAGAAATATTATTTACTAGTGAAAGTCTCATAAAATTTTTGAGAGTTATCCTTGATAGGTAACTGAAGTGACCAGAATTACATAGCCAGGAAAAGACAGATTCCATATCTTATGCAGTAGTGATGAAGGTGGAATAATGACTTTTCATCTTTACCCACTGTGCAGCCTTTAAAATCCCTGACTTATGGACCATTTAATTTCACTCCCTAGGTCAATTTCTGAATCTGAAAATGTCTAACTTTACCACCATCGTGACTGAATTTCTCCTTCTGGGGATTTTCTGAGATTCAAGAACTGCAGATTTTATATTTTTTGGTTTGCTTTCTCCTTTACTCAGCAGGTTTGATGGGGAATGTCCTCACTGTCATCATCAGCTAGCTGCCCATAATTCATTTGACAGGAGACTCCACACCCCCATGTACTTTTTTCCTTAGGAATTTATCCATTGTTGATGCCTGCTACATATCAGTCACAGCTCCCCTAGCATCCATTAACTCCCTAGTGAACAACAGGTTTATTTCAGTTTCTGGATGCGCAATACAAATATTTCTGCTCATTTTCCTGGCATATTTTGGATTAACTTTGCTCACCGTCATGGCCTGTGATCGCTATGTCGACATCTGCCACCCACTTCATTACACAGTGATCGTGCATCCAAGTGTCTGCTAGAACATGACCTTCACATGCTTTGTCACTGGCCTTTTGTATTCAGGTTTCCATACTGGATACACATTTCAATTGTCTTTCTGCCGATCCAATGTGATCCATCAATTTTTCTGTAATATCCCCTCTCTCCTCAAGATCTCTTGCTCAGAGACATTCAGCACCATGTTGTCCTTATTTGCCTCTGCCCTGTTGATAGAGGCTGGCTGCTTTGCCATCATCATTGCATCTTATGGTAGGATATTTTCCACTGTGCTCAAATTTCCAGTGAAAGATGACTTAAGGGGGCAGCTAGGTGGCGCAGTGGATAAAGCACCAGCCCTGGAGTCAGGAATAGCTGCGTTCAAATCCTGTCTCAGATACGTAATAATAACCTAGCTGTGTGGCCTTGGGCAAGCCACTTAACCCCATTTGCCTTGCAAAAACCTAAAAAAAAAAAAAAAATGACCAAAGAAAAGCATTTTCTACTTGTCTGCCCTACATTATTGTGATTTCTTTGTTCCCTTTTTCAATTGGCTTTGTATATTTACAACCAACTTCATAATCTGGATCCATTAAAAACATAATCTTTTCAATATTCTATTCCATAATACCTCCCCTTTTGAATCCCATTATATACAGTCTTTGGAATAAGCAGATAAAAGAGGCTATGATATTTGTAATATGTAGAAAGCTTATGCCAAATAATATAGCATAAATTCTCATTCTAATGTAAATTTCTGTACCTAATTTGTACAAAAAGGAAAAATCTCATTAAGCTATAATTTTGCTTATGGGGTTGTAGGATTATGAGTTGTTCTTTTTATCTTGATAGTTACAGATGAATCACTGAACTAAATGAAAAGAAAGTCCCTAGGGTTATGGGCAGCTAGGTGGTGCAGTGGATAGAACACCAGCCCTGTAGTCAGGAAGATGTAAGTTCAAGTCAGAGATCATATTCTTAATAACTACCTAGCTGTTTACCCTGGGCAAGTCACTAACCCAATTTATAGCAAAAAAAAAAAAAAGAAAATCCTATAGTTGTCAATAGTATTATTATATCATTTTCATTATTATCATTTTGAAGCATATGTAAAAATTCAAAATAATATCATCAATTATTCTAATGTGTTTGGTAACACTGCTTATGATATAGAAATAAGAATTCTAGGCCAGACATAAATCAGAGGGTCTTCTTTCCACTTCAAATTCGCACAGACTTTTCTGGTTCCCTAGAGCAAGACTGAATTTATGTCTACGTTAGGCTTCTGCGGGTTGCTCCTGAAAGTCAGTTAGGTGTCTTTCTAGATTTTTTTTTTTCAGTATCAAGTTGAATTTTTATATTTATGTAAAATAGAAGAATGATCAATACTGTATACAACCTGTAAATGGCAAACATTCCTGTTTCTTTGTGAAGAAAATCCCAATGGGATAAAAAAAAATCATACATGAAGAAAATGACTGAGCAATAACAACTGCTTTTCTTTTGGAAATGTCCTTTTTTAGTATTTAAATGCAAAAAAGTTTTTCCAAGAATGAATTAAGAGACTGAAGAGAATCAGGGTAAAACTTAAATTATCTCATCCAACCTGTATCTCATAAGTTTTCTGAGTTCAAATCTACTACTTTTTTCATTATGCCATTTTATCTCACAAAAATTTAGAAAATCAAAAACATACAGACATGGATGAGGTTATGAAATCTCAAAGAGAAATTGAACATAAGGGAAAGTACTACTCTGAAAGTAGAGAAGATAAAATGAACAGATCATTAAAGAGTAGTGATATTTCCACATAGATATTTTGGGGTCGAATTGGAGCAATGGTTTTCACTTTTTATATCCAAATTGGGAACATTTAAAAAAGCATGGAGTTATAGGGAGTTAAGTTTCAATACTTGGGGTGTTGGGAGGGAGAGCATTATACTGAACACTGGAGTCAATAGGATGTGAGTTCAAATTTTTTTTCAGTCACTTACTAACTGTGTGACCCTTGGCAACTCAGAACCTTGAGAGCCTAAAAGTAGTTCATTACTGATCCTTCTATGAAATATGACTGAAAAATAACTTTTCACTGAGAAAAGTGTTTGAATTATTTCACAAAGAGATGATTGTAACACATGGAGACTTCCTGTTTTGCTAAGGAAGGTCACGATTTCTGAACCAAAATTTCTGAATAAAATCAAATGGGAAAAATTATAATTATCTTACATTTGTGTCCTATATTTCAGAGAAAATAATGGCATCAACAAAAAAAAAAAGAAAGAAATGTAGGATAAATTTCAGTGCAAAAACTAATCAGGAGTAACTAAATTCAGTGAAAATGTCCACTACCTTTCTATCATCTAGTCTATTACTAAGGGGACAAATTTGAATAAAATGAGCTGAAAGATTGAAAGAATAATTTCAGGGTCTCTGTTGTTGAACAATTGAAAGAACTTGATAATAAAAAAAAGAACTGCCTTTTCAAAGTACTAATATAATTTACCATGTCTTACAACTAGACGTTCTCTACTATTATAGAATGGAACAAAAAAAATTCTTTTTCACTTTCACTAAAAATGTGTTTATGTTTGGATCTGTTGGAATTTATTTTGTAAGAATTATGAATACAAGTGACATAAAATTAAATAATATATTTCTCTGTAGTTACTTTCTTTTCAAATCAACAGATCACGAATAATCTACTTTGTAATCCTTATTTTTGGCTAAGGTATTTTCTATGGTGATAATAAATTAAGTAGTTGCAACATTTACATTTTAACTCTTTCTTTGAAAATGAGAATATCTGCTACTCTAATAAATTAGAGATTTGGTGTGAGCTGAGGACATTTTGAGAAATTGCTTTGGATCGTTAAAGTCCCTGTCTGAATTAATTAATTTATTATTTGGTAACATAAATGAGATTTTTGTCTTCTTAAAAAGGAATACTGGAACCCAATACAATTTAACTATCATTTATTAAGTACCTAGATGATGTTTTGTATTTCTAAAACTGAGTCATCCATGCTGGAAAAGAACATGTATTATAGAATAAAAGAAGTTTAATTGAACGTGGTAAATTTTACCTCTAATATGAACAAACAATAAAGCCAAATGAAAAAGAAAATCATTATCTTGACTCTTGTCTTTAACTTAAAAATTTTATTTAAATCTTTTCTAATTCTATCACAATCTTACAATTAATTTCCAGGATGAAATCAATGATAGATGAAAAAATTTTATTGTTATCATAATATGTTCACATGGAAATTAAAGTAATTGAACTTGTCTCCCATATTTTTTCAGAGGTGAATGAAATAGGAACTGAAGTCAAAGGCTTCCTCACCTTCTGTAAATTTAATGATTTCTATCCTGTGGAGATATTCTAAGTGTGTAATGGAAATTTCATTTCCTATCTTCTAATTATCCATGTGCTATTGTAGACAAGTCATTTTGGTTCCCTGCCCCTCAATTCATGAAAAATAAATTAACTTCATATTTCTAAGTGTTTTCTCATTTTTAATTCTAGACTTTGATGATTTAAAGTTCATCAAGATTTCTTTTTTTGAAAAGTTCCCCTATTCAATATATTGAAATAATTCCTCCCCCACCGTGAATAAAAGCATTCTGAGAAAGAAGTCTTTTTCACATTCATTGAATTGAGTCTTTATCCAGGTTGAATTATTCTACCTTTAGTAAGATGGACCCTGACCCTAAAGAATTTTCCACATTGATTACACTAATAAAGTTTCTCTCCACTAAGAATTTTGTGATATATAATGTTTCACATTCTTAGTTTTTCTGCATTCATTGTACATCCTCTTTTTTTTATGATGGCCATGTTCATTAATCCTTTTCATTAAACAGATCAACCAAATAGAGAGATAGTATTCAAAAAATAGGTATTAATTTTCATGAGACTGAGATGCCACATGTTACATTTGACCTAATTTTATTCATGCTTGCTTTGTGATGGAAAATAGATCATTAATTAAGAAGATACAATAAAAGCAAAATGTCTTTCCTGACACAACTTTGAGCCCACAATAATGATGTACCTCAATTTTGATGCACACAAGTCTAATATTAAACAACTTAAAAAAACATGAGTTCTAAGATCATTTTCAAATAAAGGAATTCCTCATTTTGGCTTTGTAGGTTGATGGAACACCTCCAAAACACAAATTATCCTTCTTAATGTCAATTAGGTAAATCGAGTATGTGGACAGATTCGGAACAAGCTGACATTGTAACATTCAGCTAGTGAAACAAAAACCCATCATGCAAATGGGGGGGGCACTTTATTTCCAAATAAATATTTTTAAAAAACTAAGCTAACTAGAATGAAATATAGAAAACCTATTGAGTTGCTAAACTAAATAAGATACGATATTTTAATACTTCTTTAATAACGCCTACCAGGACACGTGTATATTGTCGATTGTCCTTATTAAGAAGTTACTAGAGGGCGCCCCGCGTACCGGGGCCGCCCCCTCCCCTCGGAAGGTGGCTTGGGGCCAAGGCAGAGGGGCGCTGGCTGCAGGCTTACGGGCTGCCTTTGACCTCCGCATCCACCCCTCCCCCGCCGGAGGGGGAGGGGAGGCAGCCCGCAAAGCGCGGCCTGAATGCTCTCGGCACCCGTAGCTCTGCCGCGAGGGATGCCGGGCCCGAGCGCGCCAGCTGCCTGTGGCCGGAAGCGGCCGGGCCCAGGCCGGAACCGCCGCCATGGCCGACTTCCGGAAACCACAGCCCACAGCGATTGTTGCAAGTGCTGGATAGCTGACGGCGGGCCCGGATGCTGACCCGACGCTGACCCGACGCTTACTTCCCCGGGGCTCCTTCTTGAGCTGACCCCAGCCCGGCCCAGTCAGCCCTCCTTTGTCACTTACTTTGCCACGTGTGCGGATGCAGTTTAGAGGAAGGATGGCATAAATCGGAGATTGTGACAAGCAGTTAGGCGCCTGTACACATACAGATAGAGTGAACATGAGCGGCCTTTTAAGGTTTGCAAGGCAGACGGCTGTGATCCCTTGCGATCAGGACAAAAAGAGAAATCTGAACAAAATGCTCTAAAATAGTTGGAAGGACTGCCACAACTTTTGGAGGAATCTGGGCTGTGGCGTTTGGACACTTTTGCTGTTTTGTGGAGGAGGAGGTGCCAGGATTTGCCTCACTTTCTCCTCCAGAGCCATCTCGGGCCAGAGGGGCCAGATCTGAGTCAGGGTGACCGGAGATGGCCCTGGATGTGGGACAGCCAAGGTGAAGACACTTGGCTAAGAGCACCTAGCTAGCAAGGGTTCCTGGGCCAAGGTCAGATTTGAGCTCGGGTTCTGCTGCTCTGTGCACTGCCTAGCTTCATTAGCTAACGTGCAATGAGTTTATTCAGGGACTAGGAAAATGGACAGTTCAAAGGCAGATCAGGATGAGATGAAGAATTGCCATTAGGACAGTTAACCCATAAAATAGAAAACATAACAGAAGTACTGTACAGTAAGATTATCTTAAAGATTTTATTTATTTTGCATTTTCAATTTTTCCCCTAATCTTCCCTCCCTACCCCCCACGGAGGGCAGTTTGCCAGTCTTTACATTGTTTCCATTGATCCAAATTGAATGTGATGAAACACAAATCATATCCTTAAGGAAGGAACAAAGTATCAGAGGTGGCAAGATCCGGCAATAAGATATCAGTTACGGTAAGGTTATCAGACAAACTAGATAGATGAAAGGCAGATGATAGCAAATCTTAAAATCCAAGGTTGTTTCTTTAATGTTTTGTTATTCCTGACACAAGAGTTTTTCCATTAAATATTTTCTCATAAAAAAAAGAAGTTACTCTAATAACAAAGACCAAATAAAAATTGCACATTGTGAAGCACTATGAATGGTCCATATTTTGCCACCTACTTCTGCTGCTTTCAGATGGATAACACATGCATACCTAATTCAGCATTCATTTTCAGTTGCTGCTGGTATCATGTGTTTTGAAGTACAGTCTAAAAACCTTGAAAATATTCACGTATAAAAATATTTTAGGAAAAAAATAGATATTTATAGTCTCATTGTGTAAATTTCAAAGCAGAATTTCCCCTCCCCCTAAATAAAATAGAGAACAATTCTACTGAGGGAATGTTTTGATTGTCTTATTGCATTTTGGTTTTCTCCTCTTGCATTGCTTTCTTTTCTTCTACTTTATTTTTATTTTTGTGTGTAAGGAAAATGCCTGTTTAAAGTGGAAAATATTTCATGTATAGATAGTTATTGTGGATTTTAAATTGCAAGAACTAATGGAATCCAGACTAAAATGACATAATGTGATTCAAGTAAAACATGACATGCTAGAAATAAAAAGGATAAAACACATTTCATGAATTTAACTAGTATTTTCTCCTGGGTATTTTTGTTCAGATAATTCATTCCATGCTTCTCTAGAATCCTTTCATTTATGGTTTCTTATAGTATTCCATAGTATTCAAATACTATAACTTGTTCAACCATTTTCCAATTGATTGACATCCCCTCAGTTTCCAACTCTTTGAAAAGAGCTGCTATGAATGTTTTAGAACCTATAGGAATTTTCCCATTTTTATATGATTTCCTCTGGATATACTCCTAGTATAATCAGTTGTATTGATATTTTGGCATAGCTCCACATTTCTCTACAGAATGGTTGGATCAGTTCATAACCCCACCAACAATGTGTTAACATTTGAATATTCTCACAACCTTTCAAACAAGAAAATTTTTTTGTAAAAAAAAAAGTGAACATAGTGTTCATTGAGATTCTGTAGGTTTTTGGTAAATTCATTCATTTGTTGGTTTCTTTGGTTAGGCTTTTGCTTTGTCTGGATGATTTTTATGTATTTCCATTTCCATTTTTGATGATATTTTAGTGATTTAGTCCTAGTAGTGGCATTGCTGGATCAGAGAATATGCACAGTTTTGTTGTACTTTGGCTGAAACATCTGTAAGATGCAGAATATGTGGCTCAATAAGAAGGAAGATGTGATTCAAGATTGTGAAGATAGTAACAACCAAAGGGGTTTTGATGCCCTGAAGGCTAATTATGAGCTGAAGACTTTTGGTGCATCTCAACTGCTCAGTGTTAATTGCCCAACATTGATCAACAATGTAGACATGATCCTAGAGAGATGAACTGAACACTTCTTTTTTTTTCTTAAAGATTTTGAGGTTTACAATTTTTTTCCCCAATCTTATCCCCCCCCCACGGAAAGCAATCTTTCAGTCTTTAGTTTGTTTCCCTGTTGTACATTTATCCAAATTGAGTGTGATGAGAGAGAAATCATATCCTTAAGGAAGAAACAAAAAGTATAAGAGATAAAAAGATCAGACAATAAGATAATCTGTTTATTTCTAAATTAAAGGGAATAGTCCTTGAACTTTGTTTAAACTCCACAGCTCTTTACCTGGATACAGATGATATTCTCCATTACAGACAACCTGATTGTTACACTGGTGGAACAAGCAAGTCCATCAAGGTTGATCATCGGCCCCTTGTTGCTGTTAGGGTGTACAGTGTTTTTCTGGTTCTGCTCTTCTCACTCAGCATCAATTCATGCAAATCCCTCCAGGCTTCCCTGAGTTCCCGTCCCTTCCCTCCTGGTTTCTAATAACAATAGTGTTCCATGACATACATATACCACAGTTTGCTAAGCCATTCCCCAATTGAAGGACATTTACTTGATTTCCAATTCTTTTCTACCACAAAAAGGGCTGCTATGAATATTTTTGTACAAGTGATGTTTTTACCCTTTTTCATCATCTCTTCAGGTTATAGACCCAGTAGTGGTATTGCTGGGTCAAAGGGTATGCATTAGGCCCCTTTCAAGTGGCAAATCCCATGGTGCTGATTGTATTCCACCTGAATCTACAATGTGGGGGGACCATTGCTCATCCAAAAGTTGACTGAAATTTTCCAAGGTAATATGCCAGGAAGAGGTTATTCCCCAAGAATTCAAGGATGCCTCCATCATACATCTCTATAAAGGTAAAGGGAATAGATTGTTCTGTGTCAATCACAGGCATATTTCTCTTTTTGTCAGTAAGATTTTTGCTAGAGTCCAATGGATATATTGATATTGTATTTGTATTCTTTATGATAAATTACTAGGGAGGAAAATTGGAACTATTCCTACATTTACCGATAATTGAGTTTACTGTTCCTTCAAATATATTGGGTGTCAAATCACAACAAAATCCATTTTCTTCTATCACTATCTGTAGATTCATAGAAATCAAGAAATGAGTTCGTTAGTACAGTGCCTCAGTAGATAGAAAACTCTACCCTGGGCTTCCCTCCAGGAATTATTGAGGATCCTTTCCTCAGTCATATATTGACACTTGCCTTCTCACTCCACATTTTCCCACATCCATTCTCACATATACACACACATATATTTTCACAAACATACACAAATAAGTATTCTCTTAGAATCTCTGGATTTCTTGAAGGCTTATAATTCTTTTGGCACATGTAGAGTTCACAAAAATCCTATGCACTTCTCCTAGTTACTCAGACACATGTTATAGATACATGATATAGAATCAACAAGTATCTTTCTGTCTCTGTAGCAATCATGAACTCCTTTCTCAGGCACAGAATTTAAAACGTAACCTCCTCTCTGAACCAAAGATGTACCATATCTACCCTATCCTTGGCAAAGAATATTCTTTTTTCTTATGAAGAGATTACAGATTCCTGTGTGCATATGATCTGTCACATTCATCTAGGAGTCACTTGGCATTTTAAATATTTCAAGGAGGACAAATGGTATGATAAAAAGGAGCTTGAAAGAACAATAAAACTATGAATTTACTTCCATCTCTGTTATTTAATGGAGTCTTGTTTCCTTGACTCAATAATAAATTAAGGATCAATTCTTCTAGATCAATCAAAGGACAGTTGAAAGAAAAATCCTCTGCATATTGGAAAGTGCTAATTAGTGCCGTTGTTAGGATGTTGAAATCAGTTGGTATCAGAAAGCCTGGAATTGGACTCCTTCCTGTGATATGTTATATCTATGTGACCTTGGGTAAGTACTTAACCTCTCTCAACCTGTTTCCTCATTCTAAAATATCATTCAAAGCACTTGATTCATAGGGTTTTGTGAGAACCAAATGGAAGCATCTAAGCAAATGTCTTGGGTACTTCAAACATTCTAGTTCATTAAATCAATATAAGTTATATTTAGCTGCTGCAATATCATCTTTGGTTGGTTAAATTCTCAATGAAAATGAAGAATAATTTCACACAGACTTTTCTATGTGATCTCTTATAGATAGTTTATGTGGAATTGGGAAAACCTGGCTTTGAATCCCAGCACTTAAAACATGTGTGGTATTGCAGAAGTCTTTTAACTGCCTAAGTTAAAATGAGGATGTTGGAATTGTTTATTGAAAAATGTTTCTTTCAGTCCTAAAGATATGATCCTTTGATCAGAATTTTGATGTCATTCTCAATTTTAAACATCATGTTGATGACCAGAGTCATTGGATGCCATTGTCCAACTGAGGCAATTTTCAAAATTAGTTTCAACAGGGAAAGATAAAATTAAAATCCTGTGTGTGTTCTTTCACATTATCAAGTTTGCTTACACCTCTGATTTCTGTTCCCCTGTACTGTCCAAATTTTCTGGGATGACTTCTGACATGTCCCAATCCTGCTACCAAAACTACACCTGGGATTCTTTACTTGGATACTTTTCTTATCCTGAATCTGCAGACATACCATCTCCCATACATAATCCTCATTATTAAGATTGTTTTTTGCTTGATGAAATTGAGGTGATAAAGGAAACAATTTCTGAAGTTGCCACAATATTTAGAAGCTATCCCTTTTAATCCCATTCATTGAAAAATTATATAGACTCACAAGAACAGAAATAATATTATTTATATTCAATCAGGACACAAAGAACAAATATTCTTAGTCTGGACCTATTATTCTCAATCATTGAAAGACAGAATGATTTGAAGCCCATTAACTACAAGATATCTTCCCAGATTTTGGTGATCAAAAATTGACATTTTTTGTAACAGAGTTTTTGTTTCATATAAGTGTCTGAAATCTAGAGGTGAGAGGAGAGGAAAGTGGATAGAGGTGGAGGGGAATAGAAAAGAGACGTTTTACTGTGTTAAAGAAGCCATTCTCTGTCTCATTTCTTCCTCACCTAGCCTTAATCACTAAGTAGGCATTGCCTCAGACAAACTGAGAGTTGTTAAAGACCCTAGTTTAAAAAGAGGGAAGGGACTTCTTCCAGCCAAGATGGAGGAGAGAAGACAGGCACTGTGATTGGTGCTCTCTCATTCCCCTCAGAAATAACATGAGAGAGACCTCTTCACAGAAATTCGATCAACAAAACCCAGAAAGAGAAGCTAAGAGAAGAACACCTACCAAGAAGGTCTGTCTCAGGGGACTGTGGGTGAACTGGGAGACTAGAGCAGAGGATCAGTGCAGAGACAGCAAATGGGGGGAGCCAGAGGGCCAGCCTCAGCCATATAGACTTCCGTGAGTGGCAGGTGTGAGACACAACTTTAGCTACAGTCTTTGGCCAGGGGAGAGGAGCTACAGGCGGGTGAGCTCTAGTATAGAGTCTCAGAGCACACGGGGAGAACAACCAGCTGGGCCAAGGACATGAGCTCCATACTTTCAGTAGAGCCCTTTGCCCAGAACAATCAGTAAACAAACCTCCCCCAGCCCCTCAGGGAAACAGAGTTCACTCAACAGAAACATATTAACTCCCTCCCCCAGGGCCAAGCCCAGTGTTCAAAGTCAACTCATACCAGGCTGCTGAGTACCTCACTACAGCGAAAGCAAACAGCATTCCCTACTGTCTGGCCCTTGGAATTACTAAGCCAAGTGAACAAAGACTCTAGGATCTTCAAAAGCAAACCTCTGAGAGCCAGCTCCCCCCTACCCAACACAAGATGAAAAAAGGCCAGAGAAAAATGGGGGTCCATGGAGAAATACAGATCTAGCACAGCTGAGGAGAATATGAATTGGTCTGCAGCCCAGAAAGACTTCCTTGAAAAATCAGGAAGAAGTTGAATAATAAATTGGAAAAATTGGGAAAAGAAATTCAATAGAAAATTAGCACTTGCAAGAGAAAATTAGCATCAGGCAACAGAAAAACAAATCCTTGTAAAATACAATTAGACTCTACCTCCCAAACCAAAGTCAGAAAGTGTAAGAATACAAAGCACATCTCACATGAATAAAATCATATTGAAACAATTAGAAAAATGTCAATTCCTCTTAGTTACCTTGAATTATTATTATAAAATTGACAATTCTACCCAAATTCAGTAACTTATTCAGTGCCAAATTAATCAAAGTACCAAACAACGATTTTAGCAAGCTAGGAAAAAAATAGGAACAAAAAAGGTCAATATCAAGGAAACTGATGAAAAAAATTAAAAATTAATTGTCTATTTAAGTGGCCTACCTCTATCAGCTCTAAAATCATACTATTAAGTGGCAGCCATCAAAACTGCCTGGTACTGGTTAAGAAATAAGGGAGAGGATCAATGGGTTAGGATGGATTCAATAGAAACAGTAGTCAATGACTGCAGTAATCTAATGTTTGAGAAACTAAAAGCATTAATTTTGGGGATAAGAATATGACAAAAAGTATTGGGAAAAAATGAAAAATAGTATGGTAATAACTCACCATAGACACATATCTCACACACTAAAGCAAAATTAAGTCAAAATAGTATAGGATTTAGACGTAAAATGTGACAGCATAGAAAATTAACAGACCAAGAAATACTCTATCTAATCTAAGAAAGGGATATTTATGACCAAGCTGGTACATTATAAATTACAAAATGGATGATTTTAACTGTATTATCTTTAAAAGTTTTTGCTCTAATAAAGCCAATGCTGCCCAAATTAGAAGGAAAACAGAAAGTTGGGAAACAATTTTCACAACTAGGAGTTCTGATAAAGGTCTCATTTCTAAAATTTATGGGTCATTGAATCAAATTTATACAGGTACAAGTCATTCCCCAATTGATAAATGCTTCAAATCATTAAAAATTAGAGAAATGTAAATTAAAACAACTATGAAGTTCTGCCACATACTTATCAAACTAAGATGAAAAAAGGAAAAATGATCACTGTTTTAGAGAGGTTCTGGAAGGATTGGTACATGAACACATTGTTGGTGGGGTTGTGAACTGATCTAAAAATTCTGGAAAAATATATGGAGCCATGCCCAAATATCAATAAAACTGATCATACACTTTGATCTATAAATATCAATAGCAGGTCTATATCCAGAAACAATCATAACCAATAAGAAAAGTCTCATATGTTCCAAATATTCATAGCTACTTTTTGAAGTGGCAAAGAACTGGAAATTGATGATGCCCATCAACTGGGGAATGGCTGAACAAGTCACAGTAGGTGAATACTATGGAATACTATAAGAAACTGTAAATTGTCTGATACTAGAAAAGCATGTAGTGAAGTACAGGTTCAGATGCTGAGGGAAGGGAGGAGAACCAAAAGAACATTGTACACATTAACAACAACATTGTGAGTTGATCAACTTTGATGGCTGCAGCTCTACTCAACAGTTCAGAGAGCTAGAAAAACTTAAAGGGACTGGCAATGGACAATGCTGTCCCCATCCAGAGAAAGAAAAACAAAACAAAACAAAAATACCCTACAGAATCTGGATGAATATTACATGCACTTTTTAAAATTTCTTATATTTTTGGTTTCTCTTTGCTATCTCATGGTTTTCTTTCAATTCACTTAATCCTAATTCCTCAAATAGAACATGACTTATCTGTAGACATGTTAAACACAAATGTGTATATGTGTAATATTCATCTGACTATTTGCTGCTAAGGGCAGAGGGTTGAGAAAGGAGAGTGAAAGTAAGTTATGTATCTGAAAAATATGTATATACAGGGTAACAAATATTAAAAAAAACTTTCATAGCATGCAACTGGAAAAATAAAAGGAAATATCAAATAAAAAAGAGTCATCTGTGTCCAGTGATTAGATATGGATAAGGACAACTGGAGATTTCCCTCTTTGAGAGGGAATCAGTGGTAAATGACTTGACCAAGGTCACACAACTAGTCAGTATCAGGTTTTCAAGGTCAGATTTGAACTCAGGTCTACCTGAATGTTGGTTCAGTGTTCTATCCTCTGGGCTACCTTCCTGTTAATTAAAGGGAGTTTAGATGGAGGATGCTGGCATAAGTTGATTTTGATGTGATGGAAATAGACAATTAAATCATGAAAATATTCATTTACTCTAAGTTTAAAAACAAAGTTAAGGGACAAGAGAAACAAGTGGACAAGGTATTATACACCACTTTTCATTATGTAGGAGGTTAAGGAGCTGTGATTTTAAAATTTTTTCTAATCTGTCAGATATCATTATTTTATTGGTAATTTTACTTAATAAGTTCGTTTCTTGTAAAGCAAGGCAAAAAATGTGATAAGGGATTCTTTGGGACTGAATGTAATGCATAAAGAAAAATATATTTTGAAACATTTTACAGAAAATTTTTGAAAATCTCTTTCCTTTATGACAATCATATCTATAACCAGTGCTACAGTAGACCTGTATCAACTGAGGTTAGAAAGCAAATCACTTCTCAAGAAACTTGAATTTTTCCTCTTCTGTCCTTTGAAGGATGCATGAAGAGGTCTTATTTGATTATTTTCAAGGGACCTGAGAGATAATGAATCATATAGTCATGATATGTACTCAGAGAAATGCACATTAATTAGTATATCTTGAACTCCAACCCAGTCCTCCTGAGAGGACTAATTGCATTTTATTTTTTGCTATCCTTAGAATCTTAAAACACTCTAATGATCTCTGATTTTCTGTATGTGACTGAAGAGCAGGGACAATGTCCCCAAGGAAGTGTTACCAAGTGTGAAATTGGTCTTTAGAGCCATCCTCTCAAATATACTGGCCAATTTCAACTACAAATATAATTGGAAAAATTGAGGGAAAATATGCTTCCCAATAGAGGGCAGTAGAATTATGATGGCTAAACAACAAGGAAATATTTATAATTTTCTCCCAATTCAACCTGAGTTGAATCTTTTCTGGAGGTCCTTTCCAAGAAAAAAAAATTCAGCAAATCTTTGTGAATCTCAGAATGGAGATCTGTTGTCTTGTTAAGGTAAGATACAATGAGTTTGAATGGAATGCTCATTATCCTCTTCTGTGTTTTCTCTTCTCACCCTTCCTTCTTCCTTCATCCCTCCTTTCTTTCCTTCCTTCCCCCTCCCTCCTTTATTTCTCTTTCTCTCACTCTTCTCTTTCTTCTCACTTTCTTCCTTCATTTGCTCCTTTCTTTCATACCTCTTTACTTCCTTCATTCCTGCCTTCTTTCCTTTCTTCCTTACATCTTTTCACTCCCTCTTTCCTTCTTCCTTCCTACCTTTCTCCCTCCCTTCTTTCTCTGCTTCCTTCCCTCTATTTTTCCTTCCTTCCTTCCCCTTCCCTCTGTTCTTTCTTTCTCTTTCTCTCCTTTTCCTTCTCATATTTTCTTTCTTTCTTATTTCCCTCCCTCTCTTCCTTCCTTGCATCCTTAATTCCTTCCTTCCTTCCTTCCTTCCTTCCTTCCTTCCTTCCTTCCTTCCTTCCCTCCTGTTCCTTTTATTGGTTTTTATCAGGACAGTTTACTCCTCTGAATGCCATTTCATAGAAGACAACCAGGGAGAAATGTATCACTCATTTTGGTTGCCTTATGAATTTGAATGGAAGAAAATTAAAATCTTAAATAAGCAGAGTCCATGACTAGCTATGGTAAAAGTGGGATAAAGAGAAATATTCTGAACATTAGAGAGCATAACATGCCATGTTGACAGAATTCACCCTCCTCCTATCCCTATATGGGGCAAAAATATTTCTGTATGTATCTCCACCATTCACTTGCAACTTTCAGTCATTGGGAAAGTAAATAGATGGCACTGAAAGAGGAAAAAAATATATAGTTCCTATCAATACTGTAGCAAAATTAAATAACAGGTTTGAATCTATATTTATTTTAATTTCTGACTTTCTCTTCTATCTTGTTTATGGATATTCATAAAGATAAAATGTCCATGGCACTTTTATACTTAAAGATCATCAATTTCATTGATAGATTATCAGTACTGAATTATAGACAGATAATCAATATATTATTACCTTTAAGCATCCATGATTTTAATAGATGGAATTCCCAGATATAGAAACATTTTTTACTAACACAACTCTACACCTCTCATAAAACAGTTTGAGAGTTTTTCCTTGATAGTTAACTGGACTGACCAGTTACATAGCCAGGAAAAGACAGGTTTCATATCTTATGCAGTAATGATAAAAATGGAATGATGACTTTTCATCTTTCACCACAGCATAACCTTTATAATCCAATTTATGGACTATTCAATTTCACTCCCTAGGTCATTCACTGAATCTGAAAATGCCTAACTTTACCACCATCGTGACTGAATTTCTTCTTCTGGGGTTTTCTGACACTCAAGAACTACAGATCTTATACTCTTTGCTTTTCTTCCTCCTTTACTCAGCAGGTTTGATGGGGAATCTCCTCATTGTCATCCTCACCACTTTTGACAGGAGACTCCACACAACCATGTATTTTTTCCTTAGGAATTTGTCCATTGTCGACGCCTGCTACATATCAGTCACAGTTCCCCTAGCATCCTTTAATTCCCTAGTGAACAACAGGGTTATTTCAGTTTCTGGATGTGCAGCTCAGATATTTCTGCTCATTTTCTTGGTATATTTTGAATTAACTTTGCTTACTGTCATGGCCCATGATCGCTATGTTGCCATCTGCCACCCACTTCATTACCCAGTGATTATGCGTCCCAGTGTCTGCATGAAGATGACTCTCACATGCTTTGTCACTGGCCTTTTTTATTCAGGTTTCCACACTGGATACACTTTTCGATTGTCTTTCTGCCAATCCAATGTGATCCATCAATTCTTCTGTGATATCCCCTCTCTCCTCAAGATCTCTTGCTCAGAGACATTCAGCAACATGTTGTCCTTATTTGCCTCTGCCCTGGTAATAGGGGCTGGCTGCTTTGCCTTCATCATTACATCCTATAGTAGAATTTTTTCCACTGTGCTCAAATTTCCAGTGAAAGATGACCAAAGAAAAGCCTTCTCTACTTGCCTGCCCCACATTATTGTGGTTTCTTTGTTCCTTTTTTCAATAGGCTTTGTGTACCTACAACCAACTTCAGAATCTGGGTCCATTAAAGACGTAATCTTTTCAATATTCTATTCTATTATACCTCCCCTTTTGAACCCCATTATATACAGTCTCCGAAATAGGCATATAAAAGAAGCTATAAGATTAGTAATAAGTAGAAATCTTTTGCTAGGTAATATAGCATAAATTCTCATTCTAATATAATTTTTTAGATCTAATTTATCCAAAAAGGAAAAATCTCACTAAGTTATAATTTTGCTTGTGGTATTGTAGGATTATGACTTGTTCTTTTATATCTTGATAGTTACAGATGAATCACTGTTCTAAATGAAAAGAAAGTCCCTAGGGTTATGGGCAGCTAGATGGTGCAGCAGATAGAGCGCCAGCCCTGTAGTCAGTCCTAGGTGAGTTCAAATTTGAGATCAGACTCTAACTACCTAGTTGTTTACACTGGGCAAATCTCTTAACCAAATTGCATTGAAAAATACAAAAGAGAAAATCCTGCAGTTGTCAATGTTATCAATTTCCTTTCCATTATTATCATTTTGAAGCATATTTAAAAATTCAAAATAATATCATCAATTCTTCTAAGGGCTTTGACAGCACTGCTTATGAGATATAAACAAGAATTCTATGCCAGATATAAATAAAAGGGTCTTCTTTCCACTTAAAATTCACACAGACTTTTCTAGTTCCTTAGAACAAGACTGAATTCATTTCTGTGGGTTACTCCTGAAAGTAAATTAGGTGCCTTTATTTATTTAAGTAACAAGTCTAATTTTTATTTTTGTGTAAAATAGAAGAATGATCTTGATTCTTGTCTTTAGCTGTAAAATCTCATTTGAAGATTTTCTAATCCCATCACAAACTTACAATTAACTTCCAGAATGAAATCTATGATAGGTGAAAAAAATATACTATTACCATATTATTTTCACATGGACATTAAATTAATTGTACTTCTATCTCATATTTTCTCAGATGGGAAGGAAAATCACGAAATAAAATTGAAGTCTTCCTCACATTGAGTAGATTTAATGATTTCTAACCTGTACATATATTCCAAGTTTATAATGGAGAGTCCATTTTCCATATTCTAATTTTCTCAAGTGCTATTATAGGCAAGTCATTTTGGTTCCCTGGCCCTCAATTTCTGAAAAAAATAAATGAACTGAATATTTCTAAGTGCTTACTCAGTTTTAATTCTAGAGTGCAATGATTTAAAGTTCATCAAGATTTCATTTTTTGAAAATTTTCCCATATTCAATATATTGAAATAATTCCTCCCTCCCCATAAAACCATTCTGAGAAAAGGTATCTGTGACTTAACACATTTTCACATTCATTGTATTGAGTCTTTAGCCAGGTTGAATTCTTTTATTTTTAGTAAAATGTACCCTGTACCTAAAGATTTTTCCACATTTATTACACTAATAGTTTCTCACCACTATGAATTTTGTGATGTGTAATATCTTTCCCATTCTTATTGTCTCTCTGTCCTGTATCTCTTGCATCCAGTAAGATTTTTCTATTCTTTAAAGTTTTTCTGTATTCATTGCACATCCTCTCTTTTTTTATAATGGACATGTTCATTAGTCCTTTTGGTAAAACAGATCAACCAAAATATATATAGTATTGAAAATAAAATAGGTGAAATTAATTTTCAAGAAACTGAGATGTCATATGTTACATTTAACCCAATATTATTCATGCTTTCTTTACAATGAAAAATAGATACAGTAAAAGCTAAATATGTCTCTCCTTATATAACCTTTAGCCTACCATAATGATGTACCTCAATTTTGTCCATGCCCACAAGTCTAAAATTACAATTTAAAAAAATCATAAGACGTCTAAGAGCATTTTATAATAAAGTAATTCCTAACTTCTTTGTAGGCAAATCAAACACCTCCAAAACACAGCTTACTATTCACAGTGAGTGTTTTTCTTAATTTAGATTAGTAATTTGAATATGTGGACAGATTCAGAACACGATGACATTATAATATTCAACTAATTAAACAAAAATCTATAGTGGCAAATGGGGGGGGGGGACTTTATTTCCAAATAAATATTTTCAAAAGCTAAATTAACTTTCTACAATTAAATATAGAAAGCATATTGATTTGTTAAATAAATGATATGATATATTAATACTTCACTATAAATAATACATGTCAGAACACATATATTAATTGTTTTTATTAAGAAGTTACTATAATAACACTGACTAAATAAAAATCACACATTGTGAAGCATTATGAATGGTCAATATTTTACCACATACTTCTCATACTTTTGGATGGATAACACATGTGTACCTATTTCAGAATTCATTTTCAGTTGCTGCTGGTATCATGTGTTTTTAGAAATGTGTACACTATAAAAACCTTGAAAATGTTCATGTACAAAATTATTTTAGGAAAAAATAGATATTTACAGTGTCACTATGTAAATTTCAAAGCAAAATTTCTCCTCCCCCTCAATAAAATAAATAACAATTCTACTGTGAAAATGTTTTGTTTGTCTTACTGCATTTTGTCCCCTCTTGCATTGCATTGTTTTTGTTCTATTTTTTATTTTAGTGTGCAAAGAAAAGGCCTGTTTAAAGTAGAAACTATTTCATGTATAGATAGTTATTGTGGATTTTAAATTGAAAGAACTAATGAAATCCAGACTAACATGACATTATCTGATTCAAATAAAACATGATATGCTAGAATTAAAAAGGATAAAACACATTTCCTGATTTCAACCAGAAATGTATCCTGTGTGTTGTAGTTCAGATGTTTCAGAATGCTGCTGTAAGTTTTATGGAGGATCGGGGGGAAGATTCCATAGCAGAATTGTTAATGTCATCTGTATTGATTTTAGTGGTGAAGAAACTAGACTATGAACCTATAAGATGTTAAGAAAATCCTCCTCACTTTCTTGTTCCCCAATCATGATATTCTCTAAAAGGTTCTTCCTGATAAAGAATTTATCCAAATTAATGTTATATGTTTTTCTTTTCAAATGGTTCATACTTTATTACTTCACATCAAAATTGAATTATGAGAAAACATTCCTCCTTACAACTTACATACTGTTTATCCTAAGAAAATGGCTAGAAAACTTCTGAGTCAATTTGCTATTCTTTTTTCTGGTTTTTCTTGCTTGTTGAACTTAATATGAAACATTTCATTTCTAATTGGGACACAAAGTTAATCAGCATCAGTTGAGTTCGATTGTGAATTAAATTGAATAGCTCCTGAAAAAAAAAGAATGAAATCGAATACTTGATTCTTCTCCCTTACTTTTTCTTTCTTCTTTTTATCTCTAGTACATTTTTATATTAATATTTTATTTTTCTAGAAAAATCTTATGAATATTTTTCAATATTCATCACTGTGAATGTGCATATTTTAAAGTTACATAATTACCTTTCACTCAAACCCCTAATGTCAATGGAGAACAGTTAAATGAATATTTTACATACACATTTGTATTAGAAACATTTACAGATTACTCATTATCAGTTTGAGGAATTACATTTAAGGGAAAGAAAAACATAAGGGAAACTTTTTTAAAAGTTACTGTAGTGTTCATCAGATTCTGAAGGGATTTTTTACTTTGTTTTGTTTGTCTTCCTCTGAATGGACATATTGTCCTCTCTTTCTGCATAGTTGAACTAATAGAGTTGTCCTAGCTCTCGGAACTACTGAGAGCAGCTACATCCATCAAGGCTGATCAACTCAACATGTTGTAAAAGTGCACAATGAATATTCTTTTGGTTATGCACCCCTCAATCAGCATCAGATTCTATAATTCATTCCATGCGTCTCTAGAGTCTGACCATTTATGGTTTCTTATAATAAGCCATAGTATTCAAATACTCTAACTTATTTAGTCATTTTCCAATTGCATCCCCTCAATTACTAATTCTTTGACTTTATAAAAAGAACTGCTAGGGATATTACAGAACTCATTTTTTATGGTTTCTTCTGAATATAGTCCTATTATTGTAATTTCTGGGTCAAAGTGTATGATCAGTTGTCTTGATATGTGGGCATAACTCCATATTTCTCTCCAGAATGGGTGTATCCATTGATCACCTCACCAACAATGTATTAATGTCTGAATCTTCCCACAACCTTTCCAACAAAATAGAAATTTAAAAAATAATGGAAAATAGTGTTCATTCAGATTCTGTAGGTTTTTTGTTTGTTTACTCAGATTTTTTTTTGTTTGAATTTTTGTTTATCTGGATTTTTTATTGTATTTCCATTTCCATTTTTGATGATATTTTTGTTATTCAGTCCTAGTAGTGGCATTACTGGATCAGAGCATATGCACAGTTTGGCTGCACTTTGAGTGAAACATCTGTAAGATACAAAATCTGTAGTTCAGTAAGAAGGCATATGTGATTCAAGATTATGAAGGTAGTAATGAACCAAAGGGGTTTTTGATTGCCTGAAGATTTTTTATGAGCCAAAGACCTATGGTGCATCTCAACTGCTCAGTGTTATTGGATCAATATTGATCAACAACATAGCCATAAATGATCCTAAAGAGATTAACTGAACACTTCCATAGTGTGATTAACAGACCATCATCAATTGATCATTTACTTCAAGTTGAAGTCAATCAGTTTGAAATTGAACTTCCAACTAAAAGAGTTTTGAATGTCATTAGGGTCCTTCCAAGTGGCCAAGCACCTGTTGCTGATTGTATTCCAGCTGAACCTACAATATGGGGGTCCATTGCTCATCTAAAAGTTGACTGAAATTTTCTAATGTAATATGGTGGGAAGATGTTATTCTCAAAGAATTCAAAGATGCCTCCATCATCCTTCTCTATAATGGTAAAGTGAATAGATTGTCCTGTGGCAATCACATGCGTATTTCTCTTTTTCTTATTGCTGGCAAGATTCTTTCCAGAGTCCAATGGGGATATTGATATTGTATTTGTATTCTTTATAGGTAGAATTACTAGGGAGAAAAATTAGAAATATTCCTACTTTCACTTATCATTGAGTTTACTTCTCCTTCAAATGCATTGGGTATCAAATCAACAAGACAAAATCCAATTTCTTCTGTCACTATCTGTAGATTCATTGAAATCAAGAAATGAGTTCATTAGTGTAGTGGCTCAGTAGATAGAAAACACTACCCTGGGTTCCCCTCCAAGAATTATTGAGGATCCCTTCCTTGTTCATGTATTGACTCTTGCCTCACTGCACCACAATTTCCCACATTCACTCTCACAAATACACACATATATTTTCACAAACATACACAACAATATACTCTTTGAATCTCTGAATTGCTTGAAGACTTATAGTACTTTTGTCACGCATAGAGTATCCTACAATCACATGCACCTCTCTTTGTTCCTCAGATTGCAAACCTGTACATAATATAGAATCAACAAGTATCTTTCTGTCTTCATAGCAATCATGGACTCCTTTCTCATGCACACATTTTAATATATGACCTCCTACTGGAACCAAAGAAGCATCATGCCAATCCTTTCCTTGACAAAGAATATTCTTTTCTTCTTATGAAAGGATTACTGATTCCTGTGTATATATGATCTGTCACATTTATATATGAGAGTCATTTGATTTTTTTTTAAATAAAATTCCAAGAAGGGCAAGATAGAATGATGAAAAGAAGGAGTTTGAAAGAACAATAAAACTATGAATTTACTTCCATCTCTATTATTTACTCGGGTTTTATTTCCTTGAATCAACAGTAAAAATGAGTACCAATTCTTCTAGATTCATCAAAGGACAGTAGAGAGAAAAATCCTCTGCATATTAGAAAGTGCTAATTAGTACAGATATTAGGATGCTGCAATCAGTTGTCATTGGAAAGACTGGAATTGGAATGCTGCTTCTGATATTTTCCAACTATGTGACCCTGGGTAAGTCTTAACCTATCTCAAACTGTTTCCTCATTCTTAAAATGTCATTCAAAGCACCTGATTCATAGAGTTTTGTGAGAACCATATGGAAGCATCTAAGCGAATGTCTTGGGTACTTCATACATTCTAGTTCATTAAATCAATATAAGTTATATTTAACTTTTGCAATATCATCTTTGGTTGGTTAAATTCTCAATGAAAATGAAGAATAATTTTACATAGACTTTTCTATGTGATCTCTTCTAGATAGTTTATGTGGAATTGGGAAAACCTGGCTTTGAATCCCGGCACTTAAAACATGTGTGGTATTGCAGAAGTCACTTAACTGCCTAAGTTAAAATGAGGATGTTGGAATTGTTTATTGAAAATGTTTCTTTCAGCCCTAAAGATATGATCCTTTGATCAGAATTTTGATGTCAGTGTCAACCCCAATGCCTCTGCTCCCTAGTTGACCCAAGCCCCTATGGTCGACCAGGCTCTAGCCCCACCACTAAATTAAGCAGGTTCTAGTTCTCAGGCCCTCAGGCTCAGGGGCTCCAACCCCTACCCTAATCAGACTGATTAGTCCTCTGCACCCCAACTCACCCATGACTGTGGGAGACAAATCCTGAAGTAGATGTTCTTTCTCCTGGCTTTTGTTTCTTGGTTTTGTTTTTTTTTTTTTGATCGAATTTCTTTTAAGAAGTTTGTTTCATAGCATATATGGGGAAGATCAGATTTTAAAATTGTGCCTGTCTTCTCTCCACCATCTTGGACAGAAGTCCTCCTTTTATGTAATTATTGATTGTTTCTATTATTTCTTGTTTGATCCATCCATTATTTAGGATAGTTATTTAATTTCCAATTACTTCTTGGTTTATCTTTACCCTTTAGTACATTTAATTTTTATTGCATCATGGTCTGTGAAGTATGTGTGTATTGTTTCTCCATTTCTGCATTTGATTCAAAGGATTTTTGTGCCCTAGTACATGGTCACTTTTGATATAGGTGCTATGCATGGCTGAGAAAAAGTTATATTTTTTCTTTCCTCATTAAGTTTTCTCCAGAAGTATATCATGCCTAAGTTTTCTCAGATTTCATTCACCTTCTTAAAATCCTTCTTGTTTATTTTTTGGGTAGATTTATCTAGGTCTGGGAGAGGGAGATTGAGGTCCCCTATTATTAAGGTTTTGCTGTCTATGTATCCTTTAATTCACTCAGTGTTTCCTCTAGGAATTTGGATGCTATTCCACTAGGTGCATAGATGTTGAGTAATGAATGGTGCCTTTTTAGAAGTTGTACTTTCCATCCTTGTCCTTTTTAATGAGATTGATTTTTGTTTTTACTTTATCTGAGATTAGGTTCATTATGCATGATTTTTTTTTACTTCAGTTGATTCATAATATATTTTCCTCCAACCTTTTTCCTTTACCCTGTGTATAATTCTCTGCTTCAAATTTGTTTCTTGAAAACAATATATTGTAGGATTCTGTTTTTTTAATCTATTCTGCTATCCACTTCTGTTTTATGGGACCATTCATCGCATTCACACTTGCAGTTAAGATGACTAATTCTGAATTTCCTGCTGTACTATCTTTTTCCATTAACATAAGCAAAGAACAAGGACTACTGCCTTTAATTTAGAAAAAAAAAATTGACATCTTATTGTCCGATCTTGCTATCACTTATACTTTTTGTTTTTTCCTTAAGGCAAATAGCCTTCTTTCGGGGGTGGGGGGGAGAAGCAAGATTAGGGGGGAAATTGCAAATCTCAAAATAAATGAAATCTTTATAACTCAAAAAAATATATCCAAGAAAATACTAATAATGAGACATCATCCCAAAATTTATGGGATGCAGCCAAGACAATTTTGAGAGGAAACTTTTTATTTCTAAATTCCTATATGATTAAAACAGAGAAAGAGAAGTTCAGTGAATTGGTATGGAAATAAAAACCTAGAAAAATAACAAATTAAATATCTGTAATTAAATACTAAAATAGAAATTCTGGAAATCAATTAATAAAAATGAAAAAGCAAGAAAACGACTGATTAAAAAACATTAAAAATTAAATTAAAATTAAAGAACATTAAAAAACAAAACTAACAGTTGTTTTTATGAAAAAGACAATAAAATAGATAAACCTTTGGTCATTCTGATTAAAAGAAAGAAGATAACCAAATTATCAATATCAAAAATCAAAAGGTTTAACTAATGAGGAGGAATTAAAAAGATAATTCAGAACTACTTTGTCAATGTATATGCCAATAAATTGGATAACCTGAGTGAAATGGATAAATATTGAGAAAAATACAAACTATCCAAATCAACCGAAAAGGAAATAATTTACCTAAATAACTCCATTTAGTAAAAGAAATTGAAGAAACCATCAATAAACTCCCTAAGAAAAAGTCTCCAACTTGAGATTGATTTACAAGTGAATTCTACCAGACATTTAATGAACAATTAATTCCTATTGTCCAAAAAGATTTTTTTTTGTTTTTTTTTTCAAGGCAATGGATTTACATAACTTACCCAAAGTCACACAGTTAGGTAATTATTACTAAGCGATAGAGACCAGATTTGAACTCAGGTACTCCTGACTCCAGCACCGGTGCTCTATCCACTGTGCCACCTAGCCGGCCCTCTACATAAACTTTTAAAGCAAATATGAATTCTGCCAAACTCCTTTTTTGACACCAACATGGTGCTGATACCTAAACCAGTAAGAATCAAAATACCAAAGAAAATTATTGACCAATCTCCCTAATGAATATTGATGCAAAAATCTTAAACCAAATTTTTATAATGAGACTACAGCATGCTATTATTAGGATAATATTCAATAATCAGATAAGATTTACACCAGGTAGGCAGGGGTAGTCCAACATTAGGAAAACACTCAACAAAATTAAACATATCAATATCAAAATCAACAGGAATCATATGATTACTTCAGAAGATGCTGTAAAAGCCTTTTACAAAATACAACATCCATTCCTATTGAAAAACATTGGAAAGTTAGGAATAAATGGAGTTTCCCTCAAAATAATAAATAATATATTTCTAACATCAGCAATTATTATATGTAATGGGAATGAACTCAGACTATTTCCAATAAAATCAGGAGTGAAAGAAGGATGATCATTATCACCATTAAAATGCAATATAGTATTAGAAATGCTAACTGTAGCAATAAGAGAAGAAAAAGAAATTGAAGGATTCTGAACTGGCAATGAGGAAGTAAAGCTTTCACTCTTTGCAGATGATATGATGATATACTTAGTGAACCAAAGAAAATCATCTAAATAACTAACTGAAATAATTAACAAATTCAGTAAAGTAGCAGATTATAAACTAAACCCACATAAACCATCAGTATTTCTATATATGAACAACAAAGTCCAAGAATAACAGATAGAAAGAGAAATTCCATTTTCAATAACTATAGACAACATTAAATGCTTGGCAATCTGCCTCCCAAGACAAACCCAGAAACTGTATGAACTCAATTATAAAGCACTTCTCATCCAAATAAAGCCAAATCTAAATAATTGGAAAAATGTGAAATGCTCATGCTTAGAACAAGCTAATATAATAAAATTGACAATTCTACCCAAAATAAATTACTTATTCAGTGCCATACTAATCAAACTCTCAAATAATTACTTTACCAAACTAGGAAAAATTGTAACAAAATTATTCTAGAGCAACAAAAGTTCAAGAATATCAATGGAACTGATAAAAAAGAAAATAAAGGAAGGTGGCCTAGTTCTACCAGATCTTAAACTATACTGTAAAGTGGCAGTCAAAACTTCCTGGTACTAGTTAAGAAATAGAGTAATGGATCAATGAATTGATAGGTTTAAAAGAAACTGCAGTAAATGACTACAGCAATATACTATTTGATAAAACCAAAGACAGCAGCTTCTGAGATAACAACTCACTATTTGACAAAAACTGGTGAGAAAACTAGAAAATAGTATGGCAGGGGCAGCTAGGTGGTGCAGTGGATAGAGTACCAGCCCTGGAGTCAGGAGTACCTGAGTTCAAATCTAGCCTCAGACACTTAATAATTACCTAGCTGCGTGGCCTTAGGCAAGCCACTTAACCCCATTGTCTTACAAAAACCTAAAAAAAAAATATTATGGCAAAAACCAGGCATAGATCCACATCTCACACCCTACACTAAAATAAGGTCAAAATGGGTACAGAAGTTAGACAGAAAGAGCAACATCTAGATAAGTTAATAAACTAAGAAATACTCTATCTTTCATATCTAAGGAAAGGGGGATGAACCTATGACCAAATAAGAATTAGAGCACATAATAAACTGCAAAACAAATGATTTTGACTATATTAAATTTAAAGGTTTGTACTAATGAATTCGTTACTGCCAATATTAGTAGAAAACCAGAAAACTGGGAAATCTTTACAACTAGTAGTTCTGATAAAGGTCTCATATCTAAAATATAGAGAGAATTGATTCAAATTTAAAACATTACAAGTCATTCTCCAGTTGATAAATGATGAAAGGATATGAATATACAGTTTTCAAAAGAAAAAATTAGTACTATATATAATCATGAAAAAAATGTTCCAAATCCTTATTGATTAGAGAAATGCAAATTTGAGGTATCACCTCAAACCTTTCATATTGGCCAAGATTAGAAAAAGGAAAATTGATCAATGTTGGAGAGGGTGTGGGAGGATTGGGACATTGATGCAATGCTTTTGGAATTGTGAATGGATCCACCATTTGTGGATAGTAATATGGCAATAATAAAACAGCCATTCCCTTTGACCCAGAAATTCCAATTCTAGAAACTCCAGTTTCTCTCTACAGATAGAATATCCAGAAGAAAAAAAAGGGAAAAATCTTATATGTTCCCAAATATTCATAATGACTCTTTTCATATGGCCAAGAATTGGAAGTTGAGGCGATGATCATCTATTGGGGAATGGCTAAACAAGTTATGGTACATGGATGATATGGAATATTAGTGTTCTAGAAGAAACCATAAATGTTCAGACTCTAGAGAAGCATGGAATGTCTTACCGAATCTGATCATGAGAAAAGGAAGTAGAACCAAGAAAACAATGCACACATTAACAACAACATTATGAGATTGTCAGCCTTAATGGAAGTGCCTCCTTTCAGAATGTCATAGAGCTAAGATAACGAACTGTATTAGACTAACTATGGACAATGTTACCCCCATCCAGAGGAAGGAAAGCAAAACAAAATAAAACACACACACGGATACATACAAAAAACCCCCGACTCTTCAGAATCTCATGAACACTTTCCACATATTATCTCATATTTCTCTTTGCCTTGATCCTAATTCCACATGCTGAAAATAAGTAAACTGGAAACACATTTATCGAAAATGTTTATATGCAATGGTAACCTGACTGCCACTGAGAGGAGGAGGGTGGGAAGGGAGGGTGGAAGAAAATTTTTTAACTTAAAAATATATATGTGTATTAGGATGAAAATAAATTAATAAATAAATAACTAAATAGATAAATAAATTAAATTAATTAATTAATAGAAATTTTAATAAATCAAGCACTGAGTCCAAATCTGGAAATAATAGTAGAACAAAAGTAAATAGGAGAAATATAAATTGTTCTGGAGTAGACCTGGCTAAAAATATTAAAAATGTCAATTCTATGTAAATTAATTTATATAGACATTGCCATACAAAAATGATTTTTCTGAATTAGTACAAGAGTAATATAAGTGAATCGGAAGAAAAAAATCAAGAATAGGAAAAGAAATAATAACAAAAATGCAAAGGATTGAGGATTAACAGTATCAGATCTTAAACTATGATAAGGCAGTAACTATCAAAACTCTCTAGTAGTGGCTAAGAAATAGAAAGTTTCAGTAATGAAACACATAAGGTATATAAATCATAGAAACATATATATATATATATATATAGTAATCTTGTATTTGATGTGTATAAAGACTTAAGAATTGAGAATAAGAATTCATTGACCCCCAAATTATTAAGAAAAGCAGTCAGAAGGACCTGAGTTCAAATTTGACCTCAGACATTTAATAATTGCCTAGCTGTGTGATCTTGCACAAATCACTTAACCCCATTGCTTTAAATAAATAAAAAAATTTAAAAAAGAAAAGCAGTCAAATATTATGCTAGAAAATAAGCATTGGCCAAAATTTTATACCATTTACTAAGGTAAAGTCAGAATGAATAGAAGACCTAGAAATAAAGGGATATTACAAGAAAAAAAATTCTGAAAATATGGAATGTATTACCTATCAGATTTATGGATATGTAAACAATTGGCAAATAAATGAGAGAGGAGGCTGGAATTGATTACATTAAAGTGAAAATATTATTTATTACATCTTTGTGAAATTTCAAAATTGCATGGGTGTCAGTCAATTAGGGGATAACCAAACAAGTTATCATTTAATCTTCTGACTGCAAACTATTATAGAATATAAAATGATGGAATGAGGTTTCTTGGAAAATGGAAGCATAGGTCAAACATTCCATACTTTCCAGATTTCCTCCAAAAATAAGTCAGAAAAGCATCTCAGGATGGAAGTACAGCAGCAAAAATAAACAAGAGATGGGGCAGGACAGTGGTCCTCCTAGGACAATAGAAGATTCAGATAAATATCCTGAGACCTAGATTTGGGTGGAGTGAAGTGTCAATACCTCCATTCTAATTCTCTAGAAAAGTAAGAGGCAAAGACCTGGGGCAGCTGTTTTTTTTTTTAACTTCAATAGATATTTATTGAATGAAAATCAAGATATCATAGCACCATGTAATTAGAACTAGAAGATATCTCTATGTCACTTGGGTGATGAAAAAAGAACATGAAATCATAATGCCTAATTAATTTATCTAGTGTCAAACAGATAATAATTGATAAAACAGAAGTTTTAACCTAGGTCTTTTAACTCCAAATATAGTGACCTTTTTTTTCACTATACTGTAACATCTTAGAATGAATGAAATAAAATTTTGTTCACAACACTCTCTTTTTCAAAACCCCTCAATTACTTACTCTTCAAAAGAGAGAAAGCCAAGCATAGATTGTTAAGATAGAATATCAAAAGTTGTGGTAAAAAATCACAAGAAAATTCATCATACCTTTATCAGAAACAATAGAATATTCAAGAGCATGGGGCATTACTTTCTGAAACTCACTAAAGAGCCTCAAATTCATCAGTGAATTAGAGGAGTATCTACCCCAAACATGTGAAGATGCCCCTCCCTGAAATGGACAGTCAAAAACAATTTGTTCCAACACCCAGTCATGAATATAGTTAAAGTAGATTCTATGCAGATTTAGAGGTTGATCAGATAACCAAGATGTCACTGAGTCCAGGACATTGCCAGTCATGTTGTCATTTATCTTGTCACTGGACTTCTATGATGTTTAAGACAGATTGAGAGCTGATGACTGTGTGTAACTGCTTCATTTCAATGAGGCAAGACATCAATCTACAATGTCATTGGTCCTCGCTGAAAATGAAGAACTAACAATTTACCATTATTGATTTACTGGTAGAGGCAGTGTAATACAGTGGAAAGATTACTGGACTAGGAATCATCAAGAGCCCTGAGTTCTCATTTTAATACTAGCTTCACCACCTATTCTTCCTATCACCTTGTGAAAATTACATATACTTTCTAATTTTTTTAAGAAAGATTTTATTTATTTTGAGTTTTATAAATTTTCCCTCATATTCTTGCTTCCCTCCCTGCAGCCCCCCCCCCCCACATAAGGCATTTTGTTACTCTTTACATTGGTTCCACATTATATATTGATCTCAGTTGAATGTGATGACAGAGAAAGCATATCTTTAAGGAAGAAAAATAAAGCATAAGATAGTAAAAATACATACTAATAAAACATTTTTTTCTAATTTGATGGTAAAAGTCTTTGGTCTATGTTCAAAGTCCATAATTCTTTCTCTGGATACTGATAGTATTCTCCATTGCAGATAGCCCAAAATTGTCCCTGGTTGTTGCACTGAAGAAAAGAGCAAGTCCATCAAGGTTGGTCATCATCCCCATGTTGCTATTAGGGTGTACATTGTTTTTCTGCTTCTGCTCACCTCACTCAGCATCAGTTTGTGGAAATCCTTCCAGGCTTCCCTGAATTCCCATCCCTCCTGTTTTCTAATAGAACAATAGTGTTCCATGACATACATATACCACAGTTTCTTAAGCCATTGAAGGATATTTGCTTAATTTCCAATTTTTTGCCACCACAAACAGGGCTACTATAAATATTTTTGTACAAGTGATGTTTTTACCCTTTTTCATCATCTTTTCAGGGTATAGACTCAGTAGTGGTATTGCTGGATCAAAGGGTATGCACATTTTTGTTGCCCTTTGGGCATAATCCCAAATTGCTCTCTAGAAAGTTTGGATGTGTTCACAGCTCCACCAACAATGTAGCAGTGTCCCTGATTTCCTGCATGGCTTCCAACATTGATCATCGTACTTTCTGGTCATATTGGCCAGTCTGAAAGGTGTGAGGTGTTATCACAGAGATGCTTTAATTTGTATTTCTCTAATAAGTAATGATTTGGAGCAATATTTCATATGATTATGGATTGCTTTGATTTCCTCAGCTAAATATTGCCTTTGCATATCCTTTGACCATTTGTCAAATGGGGAATGGCTTTTTTTTTGAAAATTTGACTGTTATCTGTATATTTTAGAAATGAGTCCTTTGTCAGAAATACTAGTTGCAATAATTGTTTCCAAATCCACTAAATTTCTTTTGATCTTGCTTACAGTGGTTTTGTCTGTGCAAAAGCTTTTTAACTTAATGTAATCAAAATTATCTAGTTTGTTTTGAATGATGTTCTCTATCTCTTCTTTGGTCATTAACAGTTTCCCTTTCCTTATATCTGACAGGTAAACTACTGCTTTATCTTCTAGTTTGCTTATAATACTGTTTTTTATGTCTAAATCCTGTATCCATTTGGATCTTATCTTGGTATAGGATGTCAGGTTTTGATCTAATTTAAGTTTCTTCCATACTAACTTCCAATTTTCCCAGCAGCTTTTTATCAAAGAGAGAGTTGTTATCCCAATAGGTGGACTTTTTGGGTTTTTCAAACAGCAGATTATTATAACCATTTTATGCTATTGCATCTAGTCTATTCCACTGATCCACAACTCTATTTCTTAGCTAATACCAGACAGTTTTGAGGACTGATGCTTTATAATATAATTTTAGATCTGGTAATGATAAGCTGCCTTCTTTTGCACTGTTTTTCATTGGATCCCTGGAAATTCTTGACATTTTATTTCTCCATATAAATTTACTTACAACATTTTCTAACTCATTAAAGTAATTTTTTTTGGAATTTTGATTGGTAGGGCACTAAGTAAGGAGTTTAGTTTTGGTAGAATTGTCATTTTTATTATATTAGCTCGACTTCTCCATGAACAGTTGATGTTTTCACAGGTATTTAAATCTGATTTTGTTTGCGTGAGTAGAGTTCTATAATTGTTTTCAAAAAGGTTTTGAGTCTGCCTTGGCAGGTAGCCTCCCAGGTATTTTATTTTGTCTGAGGTTACTTTGAATGGGATTTCTCTTTCTAGCTCTTTCTGCTCTACTTTGCTAGTCATATATAGAGATGTTGAGGATTTATGAGGATTTATTTTATGTCCTGACACTTTGCTGAAATTACTAATTATTTTATTAGAATTTTAGATTACTTTTTTGGTATTCTCTAGGTATACCATTATGTCATCTACAAAGAGTGAGAATTTTGTCTCCTCCTTCCCTATTCTAAGTCCATCAATTTCTTATTCTTCTCTTATTGCTGAGGCTAACATTTCCAATACAATATTGAATAATATTGGTCATGATGGGCATCCTTATCTAATCCCTGATTTTATTGGGAATGCCTCAAGCTCATCCCCATTGAATTTAATGCTTGTTGATGGTTTCAGATAGTTATTGCTAATTATTCTAAGGAACAGTCCATTTATTCCTACACTCTCTAGTGTTTTTATTAAGAATGGGTGCTGCATGTTGTCAAAAGCTTTTTCAGCACTTATTGATATGATCATAAGCTTTCTGATAGGTTTATTATTGAGATAATTAATTATACTAAGTTTTCCTAATATTGGACCAACCCCACATTCTTGGGATAAATGCTATTTGATCATAATGTATTATCCCAGTGATAACTTGTTGTAATCTTTTTGCTAAGATTTTATTTAAGATTTTTGTATCTATATCATCAGGGAGATATATCTATAATTTTCTTTCTCTGTTTTAACTCTTCTAGGTTTATGTGTCAGCACCATATTGGTGTCTCAGAAAGAGTTAGGCAGAGTTCTGTCTTCCACTATTTTTCCAAAGACTTGATATAGAATTGGTAGCAATTGTTCCTTCAATGTTTGGTAAAATTCACTTATGAATCCATCTGGTCCTGGAGATTTTTACTTAAGGAGTTCAATAATGGCTTGTTGAATTTCTTTTTCTGAGAGAGGGTAATTATGTTTTTAATTTCCTCTTCATTTAATCTGAGCAATTTATACATTTGAAAATATTCATCCATTTCACTTAGATCATCAAATTTATTGGCATAGAGTTGGGAAAAATAATTCCATGTTATTACTTTAATTTCTTCCCCATTGGTGGTGATGGTTCACCTTTTTCATTTATAATACTAGCAATTTGGTTTTCTTCCTTTTTTTAAAATAAAATTTGCCAGAGGTTTACCAATTTTATTTTTTTTTTCATAAAACCAGCTCTTGGTTTTATTGCTTAGTCCAATAGTTTTCTTGCTTTCCATTTTATTAATTTCTCCTTTAATTTTTAGAATTTCTAATTTGGTATTTAATTGGGAGTTTTTAATTTGTTCTTTCTCTAATGTTTTAGTTGCATATTTAGTTCATTGATTTTTTTTCCTCTAATTTATTCATGTAAGCATTTAAAGATATAATATAGCCCCTGACAGCCATTTTGGGTGATTCCTATAGGTTTTGGTATGTTGTATCATTATTGTCATTATCTAGGATGAAATAATTAATTCTTTCTATAATTTGTTGCTTGATCCATTCATTCTTTAAAATGAGGTTATTTATTCAGTTTTCAATTGGTTCTGTGTCTACATCTCCTTGGCCCAGTTTTGCATATGACTTTTATTGCATTGTGATCTGAGAAAGATGTATTCACTATTTCTGCCTTTCTGAAGTTGATCATTAGGGTTTTATGTCCTAGTACATGGTCAATTTTTGTATAAGTTCCATGTACTGCAGAGAAAAAAGTATATTCCTTTCTATCCTCATTCAATTTCCTCCATAAGTCTATCATATCTAGATTTTCTATTCTCCTTATCTTCCTTCTTGTTTATTTTATGGATCAATTTATCTAAATCTGAGAGCGGAAGGTTGAGTCCTCCCACCAGTAGAGTTTTGCTCTCTACCTCTGTCTGTACCTCTTTCAACTTCTCCTCTAAGATTTGTATGATGTCCCATTGCATGCATACATATTTAATATTGAAATTAGTTTATTGTCTATGGTACCTTTAGGAGGATATAGTTTCCTTCATTTTCTCTTTTAAGACTATCTATTTTTACAGCTTCTTTGTGTGAGATAAGGATTGTTACCCCTGCTTTTTTCACTTCAGCTGAAGCAAAATATATTTTGCTCCAACCCAGGGACATCTGTTTTGGTTGGTAGCCTCCACCTCAGCTACAAAATTCTCACCTCTGAGACAGTGAGGGAAGAGCAAGCCTCTGTTGATAAGGGACTCTAGACCAGTGGTGCTAACCTAGTCCTGGGCAAGAAGGAATTTGCATACATACAGTGAGTCCAGAAGTAGTAGCCAGGAGGTTGCTGCTTGTGGCCAATTACAGCAGAATTGAATTCTCAGACTTGGATCTAGACCAGAGGGGTGAATGTGAATTGATTGTTATTGAAAGTGGATGTTTCTCAGGGAATAAGGTCATTTCAAAGTGTGGGAATGGACTCTCCCTGTGTCTTGGAGTGATAAATGGGTGCAGAGTTTGGCCCAATAACAAAATTCCTTCAGTCAGTGGCACCATCCTCCATACCCTAGGACTAGAGGTCAACATAATAATGTGTTTAAAAATAATTTTTAAAATGAGCAGGCAAATGAAATGGAACTCAACCACAGACAGTAAGTATGTTTGGGGTTTATACTCAAAAATGCACGTAAGTTAAAAAAGGCTCTCCTACCCCCAAAAAGTAATGATTACCAACTCACAAAGAATTCATAGAAGAATATAAAAAAGACTTTACAAATCAAATAAATCGGGGCAGCTAGGTGGCACACAGAATAGAGCATAGGTCCTGTAATCAAGAAGACCTGAGTTCAAAGTCAGCCTCCGACAATTAATATTTGCTTAGTTGTGTGAACTGGGGCAAATCACCCCATTGCCTTATATAAATTAATTTTTTTAAAGTCATAGATCTTGAAGAAAAACTAAAAGTGAAAATGAGAACAATTCAAGAAAAAGAACAAAATTTTGAGAAATAAAGTAAAATAAAATGGAAAAGGAGATACAGAATCCTAAGGAAGAAATTGACTATGAAAATTATAATTGCGTTCAGGGAAATGAGTGAATTTATAAGAGACCAAGAAATAATAAAACAAAATATAAAGAATGAAAAGAAAAGAAAGGAAAATGTGAAACATCATAGAAGGAAAACAATAAATGTGGACAAGAGGAAGAAGAAAAAAAAATAAGAGTAACCAGACTGCCTGAAAACTATGATCAAGACAAGAATCTTGATATAATAACATGAAAATAATTTTTAAAAACTGTTCTGAAGTGTTAGAACATGATCAGGAGATAGAAATAGAAAAATCTATGACTACCTGAAAGGCATCCTAGGAGGAAAATTTACAGAAATAGCCTAACCAAGTTCCAAAACCTCCAGGTTGTCAAAAGAAATTAAGAGAAATAAGAAAAAAAGAAATTCAGATATAAGAATGCCAATATTATAATTACATAAGCCTTAAAGAAACTACTGAAAAAGACAAAAAGACTTGGAATACTGCATATTGAAGAGTAAAAAAAAAAAATCAGGTTGAAGCCAAAAATATCATACTCAGCAAAGTTAAGCATAATCCTGAATGAAAAAAGAATTGTAAATTTAGTGAAAAGTCAGACTTTTAGGATTTTGTTGCATAATACTTAAGCTTAATAGAACATATGATTTATAAGAACTAAGAAAAAATGAGGTAAACATTAAAGTCTAACAATAAGGGACCAAATAAAGACAAATTTTTAACTGTTTGTATGTGGAAAAATAAATCATATGTCCAAGATTATTATTATTAATTGGGTAGTTTAAAGCAAAGATAGGGGAAGAGCAGAACAGGATGAGATTCTTAAAAGTAAAATGATGTAGGAAAAGATTTTTTTAAAGTTATCATTTTATACAAATGAAGTGTCAGAAGTATTGATACAGAGGAATTATATGGGAAAGGAAAGCTGGTTATTTTGGAAACCTGCACTCATTGGGAGTCAATTATACAGGGGACAATATAAATATACACACATACTATACATAAATGTGTATATTAATACATATTTATAAATATCAAATAGATACACATTTAACTACAAGCATATACATGTATATGTGTACACACACACACACACACACACACACACACACACACACACACAATACATTATATAACTACCTATCCTGGCTAGATGGAGCAGTAGATCAAAGACTCGATTAGGGTAAATTCAAAATAAGTCGCAGTAAATGACTACAATAATCTACTATTTGGCATCCACTTCTGGGATAAGAACTCACTATTTGGCAAAAATTGTTGGGAAAACTGGAAAATTGTATGGCAAAAACTAGGCATAGACCCACATCTCACACACTTTACCAAAATAAGACCAAAATGTGTACAGGATTTACATATAAAGAACACCACAGATAAATGAACAGACCAAAAAATATTCTCTCTATCAGAGGAATGGAAAGGGGATAAGTTTATGACCAAACAACAGAGTTCATTATGAACTACAAAATGAGCAATTTTTGATTATATTAAATTAAAAAAGTTTTTCACTGTTAAAATCTTTGCTGCCAAAATTAAAAGGAAAACAGAAATTTGGGAAATAATATTCACATTTGGGAGTTCTGATAAAGGTCTCCTTTCTAAACTATATAGGGAATTGCATCAAATTCATAATTTTACATGGGATTCCCCAGGTGATAAATGGTTAAAGGATATGAACAGACAGTTTTCAAATAAAGAAATTAAAGCTATATAAAATCATTTGAAAAAATGCTCCAAATCATTATTGATTAGAGAAAAGCAAATTCAAACAACAATGAGGAATCATCTCACATTATCAGATTGGCCAATATGAGATATAGGGAAAATGTTCAATGTTTGATAGGCTGTGAGAGGATTGGGATATTGATGCATGTCTGGTAGAGTTGTGAATGGCTGTAACCTTTCTGGAGAGCAATATGGAATGATACCAAAGACCAATAAAACTGTTCATATCCTTTGACCTAACAATTTGAATTCCAGGCATATTCATAAGAAATTATAAAGGATGGGAAAAGTCCTACATGTTCCAAAATGGTCATAGCAGCTCTTTTTATAGTGGCAAGGAACTGGAAATTGAGGGGATGCCCATCAAGTGGGTAATGGCTAAACATGTTATAGTACATGAATATTTTATAATATTATTGTTCTATAAGAAACCATAGATGGTTTGTAAAGACACATGGAATGACATGGGATTTGATGCTAAGTGAAAGGAACAAAAGCAAAAGAACAATGTATACATTAACAACAACGTTGTGAGATGAACAAACATGATGGAAGCAGCTCCTCCCAGCAGTCCAGAGAGCTACGACAACTATATTAGACCAGCTGTGAACTATGTTATCCCCAGACAGAGGAAGAAAAAAAAATAAAAAACATACTCTCATACACACAAACACACACACACAAATAAGAGCCCTTCAAAACCTGATGAACGTACTATAAAAATCATCTCTTATGTATCTCCCTTAATCCTAATTCCTCATGCTGAAAATAACTAATTTTAGACATATTTATCAAAATATATATTTATAGTACTAATCTTACTGTTTGCCACTGAGGGGAGTGTGGTAGGAAGGGAGCGTAGAAGGAAATTTTGCAACTTAAATATCTACATGAGCACATGGATGAAAATAAATTAATTAATTGAAAAGAAACAAAAAGAAATTTCTTAAAATAATACATATTTTAGCCCATCTAAATCAGAAGATATTGTGATATTACTGTTCATATCTTCCAACAGGATAGCTAAAGAAGGGTCACAATGTTCCAGAGGTCTTTTACTATCCAAGAAATGAATGCACAATCCAGGAGATGATCTGCTGAAGTATGTGGGTAACATCCAGCTCCAGGTTGTCAGAATATTTCATGTTTAGTTTGCTTGAGATGTTCCCTTTAGGTATAATGGAACTTCTTTATATCTTTATTTGGTTATTCCTTCACAGTTCAACATAGAAACTATGATCAGCTGATAGAGGAAAAACAGTAGGCTACCCATGAAAATATGGAAAGTACAAAATTCTTCTCAACCTTTGGAAAAAATAAGATTTTCTTTCAATCAAAAGGGAAGAATAGAGGAGACCCAGGTCAAGTCCAAAAACAAAGAAACTCTTTATCTCTCCATTCACTAGTTAGTTGTTCATCATGTCTTTTACTGTAATCTACATGAATTTTTGGAATAAATCTTACACTCTTCTCTGATTTTCTCAAGTTGATTACTTTGTACCTAATCTTTATCTGTCTAATATTCTTATGCAATATTATATCATTTCTGATTACTTTTTTGCATTTTGTCTAATGAATGATTAAACTCAAAATTGTGAGTGAAATTTTTAAAATTGATACTATAATTTCAATAAGGTATTAACTTTAACTTTGATGAGATGACAAGTTATTTATCAACTCATCTTGTAAACATAAAGTTAATAGAACTAGACTAAAAACAGTAAAAGATTGTACAATGGATAAAAGATGAACATAAAAATTCTACAGGAAATGATGACAAATATGTCGTGTGTGTGAGTGTGTGTGTGTCTGTGCGTGTGTAATATAAAGCAGTGATGTACAGAATCTACAGTGAGAATCTTGAGAAAGCAGCCTACACCCCAGAGACGGCAAGGGGGGTCAGGGAAGACTGCAGAAACATCTCTGCTCTCCATTGGGGTAGGACTCTGCTGTTTGCCTAAACTCAGATCCAGGTTGTAGTTTGGGCTTCCATACCAAGTAGTCAAGCAGGATTACTCCTTACAGCTCCAGGACAGAGGGAAGTGAGGTGGTCATCTACATATGAAAGCACAGGCAAGAGAGCATAAGACCTTGGAAAGTTAGAAGGTAATGTAATATGATATAATACAGTAGAATAAAATAATATATCACAAACTAATACTATAATTCAAAGTAATGCTTCATAAGCAAATATATATATATATATAGATAGATTATTCAATCAGTTACTATGTTAAGTTAGATCTCTTGTTTGTATAATGATTCATTTGTTTTTGATTCTTTTCTTTTCCGAATTAGAATTTTTTTTAACAAAAGTCTCATTAAAGATAGAACTTTAATCTTTCAATTCTTTTTACTTAGACATATTAAGACAATCTCATGGCCAAAGGCTTCCTCCCATCCCCTTCCCACCATTTTAAGGAGTTTCTCACATTTTCAAACATTTTGGAATTTAATTGTCAGTATCCTTTTATCCTTTTTCTATTTATGTATTTACCTCTTAATTTCTCTGATCCAGTAAAATATTTAATAAAGTTGCACTGACCACTATTCCTATCAATTGATGAGAATTGTTTGTTTTATCATCTCTGTATTTTTACCAAAATAATTTAAATTCTCTTCTTGAAATTTCCTTTTTCCTTTATTGTAAATATTTTTATAGAAGCATTGTCTTTCTGTTTGCGTTACTCCTTTTCTTCATGGTCTTCACAGAATCAAAACTGATAACATCCATATTTTGATTCTGCTCTTTAAAAATATTGCTGTTATTTTCTTTTAGATTTGGACCACTTGGGGGCGGCTAGGTGGTGAAGTGGATAAAGCACCAGCCCTGGACTCAGGAGTACCTGGGTTCAAATCCAGTCTCAGATACTTGATGATTACCTAGCCGTGTGGCCTTGGGCAAGCCACTTAACCGCATTGCCTTGCAAAAAAAAATAATAACTAACATGGGAGTCTAGATTTGGACCACTTGATCCTTTTTTTTTTAATTATGACCCACTCTCAAGTGATGATTTCTTTCATGAGATATATAGGTAAAATTTTAGAATATACTGGAAATATTTTCCTTCTCTCATTATGTGTTTCCTACTTACAAGTGCCAAATTCATGATCATTTCTTTCCTATTATTCATGATGCCGATGATTATGTGATGATTGGAGTCAGTGATGATGGTGATGGTGGGGGAGGTGTTGCTGCAGATGAACGATCATAAAATAATAATAAAAATCTATGCAAGGCATGAAGAGACTACCTCTTGCCCCATAAGTTACCAAAAAAGTCATTGAGATAAAAGTCTAAATACATTGTAATAGAAAATTGAGTCATTAAAAAAGTTCTCAATATCTAATATCTGTAGAGCCTCTTTCCTTTATATGTGACAATATCTTTATATTCTAAATTTGTAAACTTTCTGTTGGCCATTGGAATTTTAAAATCTTACAGTTTTTTTCTGTGACTTTACAGTAAAACATGATTGAACTTGTTTGTTTTGCTTTGACTTTCAATTTCTTCTTGTGTTTTGAAATACTGCACAGTAGTGTTAGTTTATTTTTTGCATTAAATAATTCAGATTTTGGTTTGTAATGTTATTCTGTGGGAAATTGCATTGATACATTTTAAAATGGAAATTAAAATGTTTTGATTGAGTAGAGATCATGAATTTTCTTGACATTACTGTTTTTTTCTTTATCTCTGTAAATCTACTAAGTTATTCTCTTCAGTGTCTTCAGTGAAATATACCACTGTAAATTCAGACTTTTTCCTTGTTTCCTATTATTTCTTCCTTTGAGAAACATAAATTCTAGTATCACAATTCTTGTTTCTCTCTTAAATGGGAATCAGCTTCCAGTGGTTACAGGAGCCCTCAGGAAGTTGGTGTCCACTTTGCATGAGATATTAGTTTTTTTTAATATGGGGTTATGTTGAATTAATTTAGTTCAAGTGTATTTCTGCTTTTACTAATTTTTTAGGTTTATTTTGCAAGGAGATGGGGTTAAATGGCTTGCCCAAGTCCACACGGCTAGGCCATTATGAAGTGTCTGAGGCCGGATTTGAACTCAGGTACTCCTGACTCCAGGGCGATTGCTTTATCCACTGAGTCACCTAGCCATCCCTGTATTTCTGCCTTTATGTTTTCCTGGTTATTTATTGGATGGGCAAATGCATAAACGAAAGTGAAAAGTCAAATAGATGAGAAAACAGAACTCCATAAAATGTGGCTTAAAAGAGGCACACTAAAAGTTGAGAGATGCACATAGTTAAAGTAAAGAGCAGCCGCACGGTCTAATACACTTCGGTTACATTTCTAATAAGACAGAAGGAGTAACATGGTTTTAGATAAAGTAAAAGTAAGAATGTTAAGTCCATTTGTTCCAGTTATATCTTTTTTGTGATTCCACAAGGGGTTTTCTTCCCAAAGACACCAGGGTGGCCTACCTTTTCCTTCTCCATCTCATGTTACAGGTGAGGAAAATGAAGCTAAAAGGGTGAAGTGACTTAACCAGAAGCACACAGCTAGTGTGTGCACACATACACAGCTAAGACTATTCAGAAACAAGAACAAAATGGCCTAATAAAAAGTGCTAATTAGGGCAAAAATACAATTGCCCAAAATGGAGGAAGAGGAGCTTAGCAAACATTTTAGAAATAATGGATGATTCTTAACTCTTCATTCATCTTATTTTAATTTTGTTTAGGCATGTGGCATCTTAGTCCAGTGGTTTTCCTTTGAAGTAAAAACAGATTATTTTGTGATACATCATTAATTAGAAAATTATTGATAGGCATTATATATTTTAATTTATATCATTTCCTTTGCTTAAGTGTTTATGTGGTTCAGCTAGATCCAAGATTTTTACAGGTCTTAAAGACTTATGAGGGGCAGCTAGGTGGTGCAGTGGATAAAGCATCGGGCCGGGAGTCAGGAGTACCTGGGTTCAAATCCAGTATCAGACACTTAATAATTACATAGCTGTGTGGCCTTGGGCAAGCCACTTAATCCCATTTGCCTTGCAAAAAAAAAAACAACTAAAAAAAAGTTACAACAGTGGAAATGACTTTTTTATCCTGCAAATAATTACTGTGGAACAGTCTGTGACGCTCTGACTTAGAGAAAATGTTCAGCTCTCGATCTTGAACAAGAAGTCTGTCAGAGTCCCAGTATTATTACCATCCATGAGTCATTAAATTGGTTGATTAGAACATCTACTGTATCTCTTCTCTGGAATTTGCCATCAGGAGAAGGTCATTTACTTATACTGAAGCATCACTTTCTTTTTTCAACTTTTTCAATCCTTCTATTATTCTGGCCTCCTAATTTCTTATGGGACTGCCTTTAGGGCCCTCAATTTGCATCTTTCTTATTGATGATTCCTTCTCCTTAGGGTTTTGCTTTTCAGTCCATAGGCTTTGAGCCCATTCCGGGAAGGGTGTAGTATGACACCGTACCCCCTCCTTTCCTTTACTTCCCCTCCACCCAACCTTTACTTTTCAACCACCATGGGTGTTCTTCTCCCTTGTCCTTCACATTATGAGGCAGTAATTTGAAGGGAAGGATTGTCATCATTACACTGCTATGTGTAGGCCAAGATCTTTGCATGGTATCTATGGTGTAAGTATTTTATTCATGTTTCTTGACTGTAACATTATACTTATTTCATGAGAAACTATTTTATATGGCCATGAAATCTGAGACACGATTGTTTAAAAATCCAACTATTTGTGACTCGGATGTGTCTAGATGTCTGAGTTATTAATGATAATAAAATCGAGATCTTTATTTAGTGAGAGACTGATCTCTCTTGAAAAATTGAATCGGATCATGAGGGGCCCTTTGAGGACAAGAAGTTCAGATTGAGAAATTTTATTGCTGCCCTGCAAAGGTTAATAAAATTTGGCTCAGCTTCAAACATTGAAAATGTTTTCTTTCTTTACAGATATGGAACAATGCATTTCCTGTCCCGAAGATGAATATTCAAACAAGGAGAGAAATCCTTCCTCCCCAAGGCAAGGGACATTTGAGGAACCTCTGGGCATGATTCTGACCTATATAACTCTGTTCTTCAGTCTTATAACAACTCTGATCATTGGAGTCTTTGAAGTATCAGGACACTCCCATAGTAAAAGCCAACAATATTACTATCAGCTCTTCTCCCTAAGTCAATGCTAACTGTCTTCACTACTCTTCATTGGAAAGCCTACCTCAGCCACATGTCTTCTCCAACAGACATTATTGGGAATCACATTGACAATAGCTATCTCATCCATTTTGGCAAAAACCATCACAATAGTTCTAGACTTCAAAGCTATAAGACAAAGGAGCAGGAGCAGAAAATGGATGGGCTCTAAGACACCCATTTCTATTATTCTTATCTGCTCCCTGATTCAACTGATACTCTGTGGGGGTCCAGCCTCCGCTGGGTTCTTGGAACCTGACAGGAGGGATAGAGTTGGCAAAATGAGTTGAGTCAACAAGTGGGTAAAGGCAGGAGCAGGTTGACTGATTGTCAGTTGCTTAGATTTTTTTTATAGTTTCAGAATCATGTATGTTGCAAACAAGCAAGCTGAGGTCATTTCCTTGGTTACAAGAGTGTAAAATTTTCATCATCAATCATATAGTTCATATGGTTACAAGTTTTAATCATGTGAGTACAAATTTAAGTAATAATCATATAATTAATTGATTTCTTACCACTACTCAGACCATGATGACCTTAACCTGTCTGTTACCTTATTTATTACTACATTGTATAATTGTTACTTCATTTAAAGTTATCAATTAAGCAATTCTCTTAATGCAAACTTTTTTATATTTTCTGTATAAGTAATAAGTTTCCATACATTTCCTTAACAATCTATAGTGAGGGTCTTTATGGTTGTCCACCCATCCATTTACTCTTACAATAACCAATTTTTCTTTCAGGCCTTGTTGGTAGGAACAACAGTTTCTGTGAGTTTTTTATTCTTTCTCATGAAACTAATGCTGCTAGAGCTCACATATCAGTCACCTGTACTGTTTTCTCACCATCTTTTTTATATATTCCTGTGTTATGATAAGGGGGGAAAACTATTAATTTCCCTGGAATTCTGTCTGACCCATCTTGTATCTGTATTCCCTGTATATATTCTGACATCTCCTTGGAATTCCCAGTGTTGGGTTTTCCAGAGATTTCATAATGTTGAAGCCTTTTGTATGCCTCAGGGAGAGGCAGTCTTGTTAAATTTGGACAGAGTTTACAATCTATTTTATTCAAGGAATTTTTCTGAAATCCTTCCTTTATAGTCATTCCACTATTAGGGTGAGTAAATAATGCAATCAATAATAAACCTATAAATATTGGTATACATGGAATCCATATATATATGTGTGTGTGTGTATATATATATATATATATATGAAGGAAATGTTATTCCATCAGGCAGTGTGATTGCCATGAGTCTTCTTGCTGTGACTGTATCAAACAGCTTAGAGACCCTGGCACCCAACAACACACTATGGTATTTGGCTGTTGCTTTCTCTCCCCTTTCCCAGATACAGACCCTCACTCAGAAACTGAGCACATCATCCTGATGTGCAACACAGGTTCACTCATTGCTTTCTACTTTGTCCTGGGCTTCATGGGGTTCTTGGCCCTGGGGACATTCATTGTAGTTTTTTTGGCCAGAAACCTTCCTGACACCAAATTGATCACTTTTAGCATGCTACTGTTCTGTACTGTCTGGATCTCATTTTTGCCCACATACCAGAGCACCAAGGGGAAAGCGATGGTAGCTGTGGAAGTCTTCTCCATCTTGAGCTCTAGTGGTGGCTTACTTCTCGGCATCTTCATTGCCAAATGCTATGTGATGCTTTTTGAAGCCACAGTGGAACACTTAAGAATGGGCAAATCATAAACCCTCTGCTAGGGGATGCCATCATTCTAAAACATGAACTCTATTCTCCTAAAAATGTTATGAATATCCTTAAAAATATAACTAAGTTGAGGTTAGATGTATGTTCACATTAGGGCCTCCATTATCTCCTCATCTGAACAAGTCCTTTGTGAGGACTCTTCTTGTACCTCTAACCCACCACTACCCTTTTCCCAGTTGCTTCATCAATTCTTAAATTATAAATTTTTATCATGATTTTCACATTTTTTTCTTTCTTTCTTTCTTTTTCTTTCTTTTTTTATTTTTATTTTATATTATTGCAAATCTTGTTGTGAGAGTAAACATAAATCTCCCCCTACCCAAAAGATGAGAAACCTGTAGAATAGTGAGAGAGGAAAATAAAAGTATTCTTCAATCTGTGTTCAGCTTCCAATGGTTCTGTCTCTGGGATGAGATGTCTTCTTTATCATAAGTCTACCAGAGAGGGGTGGCTAGGTGGTGCAGTGGATAGAGCACTGGCCCTGGAGTCAGGAATACCTGAGTTCAAATCCAGCCTCAAATGCTTAATAATTATGTAGCTGTGTGGCCTTGGGCAAGCTACTTAGCCCCCATTGCCTTTTCAAAAAAAATGAAAGCCTAATAAGGCTACTAGAGAAGTTGCTTCAATATTTTTTCCCACCATTTTTGTTACTACCTTTATTTCCCTCCACTTTATTCTGGCCCCTCATTTATTCTATCCTCTCTCTCCTCTCTCATTCTGGCCATGTTCAGAAGTGTGTTGTATCTGAGTATTCTCTCCACAATCTTCCCTTTCTTATATCATCTCCTCCCCCATCCCTTTCTTCTCATTTTTCTCTAGGGAAAGATAGATTTCCTCACCCTATTAAGTGTGTATGTTATTTCCTCTCTGAGCCATTTCTGATGAGAATGAAGGCTCCCATTCCCCCTTGCCTTCCCCCTTACCACTCCATTTAAAAAAAGCATTTTTCTCGAATCTTATGTGAAATATCGTAGCCCCATCTTGCTCTCCTTTCCCTTCCTTCTAGGACTATCCTTTACCACCCATTGACTCTATCTTTTGACTATATTATATATATATAGTCAAATATATATATATATATATGTGTATATATATATATATATATATTGACTGTATTATCCCATATAGGCAGCTCCTTCCAGTGCTTCTTGTCTATATATGTCCCTCTTAACTGAGAGATAAATGAGTAAGTTCATGGGAGTTATCAGCATGTTCTTCCCATGCAGGAATACAAAGAGTTCAACATCAATTCTCATAATTAGTCCTTCTTGTCCACCCCTTCTCTGGTTCACTGAGTCCTGAACTCGAAGATCAAACTCGGTTCAGCTCTGGCTGTTTCATTAGAGAGGTGTGAAAGTCCCCTGCTTCATTGCAAGTCCACCTTTTCCCCTGAAAGAAGATGCTCAGTTTTTCTGGATAGTTCATTTTCAGTTGCAAACAGAGAATAGTGACTCAAGGGAGCAGTGGAAAGGAAAGTTCATAAAGCCTAGGGATCTCTCAAATAGGAATGGACTGTGAAATTGTTTCCTGTTCTGAAACTAATTAATAGAAGTTAAATATTGATGTTTTCAGGACATCAGGGCAGTTGGGTGGTCAAAGGGCAGCCAGGAGGAACAGTGAGTAGAGGACCAAGCCTAGAGTCAGGAATGCTCATCTTCCTGAGTTCACACCTGGCCTGAGATGCTTACTAGCTGCCTCAGTTTATTCATCTAGTAACTAAGCTGTATATTTACCAGAACATTCCAAATGTCAACCACTTCTGAAATACCAAAAAAAGAAATAAAAATCATGGGAACATGAGGTCAGTTTTTCATACTCCACCTTTTCTTCCCTCCTTGCCCAATACTCTCTCCCTGGTTAGTTTCTGAGTTTCTCCCTCCTTCCAGTATCTTGACCAGCTTGGGCTCTTCACCCTTAGTCTCTTCCTCTAGGGATCTGGAGCAGAGAGAGCCCTGAAGCTGCCCCAGCTCTGGTCCCTGAGGGAGGCAAGGCAAATTTGTCTCCCTGCTTCTGCTCAGGTCCCAAGAGCCTTCCCACAGGGATTCCTCTTTGAATCCCTCTCAGGCACCTTTTCTCAGCTGACTCCTCTGAGACAGGCATGGTTCCAAACTTCAGGGGCCACAAAGGGCCAGTCCCTGCCCTCAAGGCCCTTCCAGCAAGCCTGGGAACATTCCAAGTCAGTTTAGTGCTTCTCACCTGGAGTAGATTCTCTGCCATTTCAGCAGAAATCACCTCTCCCAGGTGGGTGGGTCCTGCCCAAAATTCAGGAGAATATTTCCTGTGTTAATCCCATCTCAGCTCCAGACTATCTGACCTTTAAGGAGAGTTCTTTGAAGGAGGAAGGGAAAAAAAAGGAAAAACCTCTTGATAACTAAACTACTAAGAACTGGTTATGAATAAGGAAAAATAATCATTTCTTTCAATAGTATTCCTTCCTCACTTTTATAATTCACATCATCTGTGGCCAGAGGATCTATCAGATCAAAATCATTTCTTCATTAAAAACAAACTTCTCAAAACCAGCCCTCTAGCATGGCCTTGGGCAAGCCACTTAACTCCATTTGCCTTGTAAAAACCTTTAAAAAAAAAAAAGAAAAGAAAAGAAAAGAAAAGAAAAACCGGGGTTCTCACTGCACTCCTGGGAACTAGGAGGAGGCTGAGTTACTCATTTGAATTGGACAATGGTAGCTTCTTCCCAAGGATTTGGGAACATTTTAGGACCTTTCTCAGAGAAAGTCCCCCAAAACCTTTTACAACCCCCCCCCCAAAACACTTCCTAGATACTGAGAATTTAACAGATCTTTGGTACCATTCCCAAAGAATAAATTATCCTAATTTGAGGTAAAGCAAAATAGTTAAATAGTTTTTAAACATTGTACCACACTCGCAAATAGCTCAAGTCTCCATTTCACAGCATCAAAATCTAGAGGTTCAATTTAGTAAGGGCATCATTGCATCACCCTCTAGAAATCAGCTTTTCATTAGCAGCATTTTACACACAAGAGTTTCCAAAAATTTAAAATGGAAGACATAGGAGAATAAAATGAATAATGCTTTGGATTTGGATCAGGAACTAAAATGATTGCCTTCAGTTGCCTTCTCAGTTTACAAACTTTATCCATAGAAAATCCCTTCCTGCCTAGGTCAGTTCAACAATCCTGGCATTCAGAGACCTGGGTCATCTTGTTCCTATGACACTGTTATGATTATTACACCTTGTAAACAAATCCCCTTCTTATCATATTTGAAGTGAATTTTGCACCCATTTCTGACCTCCCTCTCTGTGAGGTCAGACAATGGAAGAATGCTACTAGATCAGCAGCCAATGGAGTTTAGGACAAATGACCATTAGTTCTAAAGGGTCACAGAGGGACCCTCAGTTTACCCTCAAACTATAAGACATCCCCTCAGTCTAGTGCCCAAAGGGGATCAGGACATCCCTTCTACTGAGGAGGAGGAGGAGGGGCTAAATCTCAGGGAAGGGGGAACAGATGCAGCAGTTTTTGAAGGTGATTGGTGGGCGGGTCCAGGTAGACCGGCAGGCTTGGGTGGAGTTTTAAGGATGGGTGGAGTCTGGAGTGGAGAAGTGCTCCTTCCAATGGGGAGAGACTTCTATAAAGGCCTTCCACAAGATTGGGGGGCACGGCTTGGGGAGAAGAGGAGGGGTCCTGGGCTGAGTGGGGCTCTGGGGACTTGGAGAAGCCTCTAAAGTGGCCTGAGAAGAAACCAGAACTTGTGTAGCTGAGAAACCTCTGCCTTCCTCCCTTTGAGCCCACATCTCTGCCTTCCTGGACCTGAGGTCTCTGACACCTGGAAACCAGCTCTGGGGGGTGCAAATCTCAACTGAGTTGGATCCCACTCCCCTTCCCCACACCCCCACTTCCTGGTGTCCCCTGGCTGCCCTTTGTCTGGGGTCTCATCCTGATCTTCTGAACAAGAGGTGAGTGTCTGGAGGGAGCAGCCCCCCTCCCAGCCCCAGCTACTGGACCCCAAGCTTCTGCTCTCCCAGAAGGTCCAAGGAGTTCCCCCAGCTCCTAGTCAGACCTCAGGACATGGTCCTCCAGCTTTCCCAGGCTCAGGGTCCCTCTGGAGTCCTTCTGGCCATCCTGATCTCCCTGCTGGGGGCCTCTGAGACCCTCCCTCTGCTCCCTTTCCCCAGACTCCTGGGGCCCTGCCTCCTCACCTTCCAGAGCCTCAGCTCCCTTCCAGGAGCTGGTTCCCAGAAGGGATTTAGTCTCAGGCTTCCCCTGGTCATTCCTGGGCCAGAGGGCCAGAGTCCTCCCCATGGCCAGCTGTCCCTCCCTCCTGGGGTAAGCAAGAAGTCAGTGGTCTGGATGGTGTCTGGACATGTGGGGGGTGCTGGGGGAGGAGATGGAAAGCCTCCAGGCAGTCAGTGGGAGGAGTCCTGGACCTTTGATTGTCCTCATCCCCTCTGGAATCCCAAAGCTCCCTCTGTGTCCTGAAGGGGACTGGGGAGAAAAAGGGGAGAGAGGGCCCAGCCTGCTGCCCCTTCCTTAGCTTGGAGTCTCTCCTGAAGGGCAAGGCGAGAGTCTCTCTCTGATCCTTGTGGGGTCTCACTCTCTGTAACTCCCTCTAGGTCAACCCCCTGCCGAGGAAGACAAGGACAGACCTCTGCCCCTCTAGGATCCTCCCTTTCCATTTCAGTCTGCAGAGGACCCAGGCTGGACCAAGCAGGGAGCCTGGAACCTGAGGGAATGGCCCCTGGGAGCCCCAGCCCCCCAGACCAGGTGGGTGCCCTTCAATCTCAGGTTTAAACAAGATCAGCCATAGAGCACCTTGACTAGGAGACTGGCAGGACCTTCCTGAAGGGCCCTTTCCTTAGAAAGTGGACAGAAGGTAGAGAAGCAACCTTGCCCTGGTCTCTCCTTCTGTTTTCTTTTGTTTCAAGGTCTTCCACATTTTTCTACCACCTTCCTTTCCCTCCCCCTCACCAGGAAGCCTGAGAGTCTGGTAAAAGTTGTAAGTGGTTATTTGTGTTCCACATATTTCCATATTGGTCATATTGGGGAAGAGGAATTAGAACTAAGGGGGGGGGGGCGAGGTAGAAAGAAAAAAAAAGTTTGTAAAACATGAACATGGCCTGCTTTGCTCTGCATCCAGAATCCACAGTTGTTTCCTCTCAATGTTTCCTCTCAGGACTGTCCTTGGTCACTGGACAGCTGAGAGGAGCCATCTCCATCCTCCAGGACCATTCATAATGAATATTAAAGTGCACAATGTTCATTTGGTTCTGCTCTCTTCACTTAATATCTGCCCATATGAGTCTTTGAAGGCATCTCTAAAGTCTGACCACTCATCATTTCTTATAGAACTATATAATACTCCACAACATTCATGCACCCACTCTTGTCCAAGCCATTCTGCGGTGGATGGGCATCCCCACAATTGCCAATTTTTTGCCACTACAAAAAGAGCTGCTGTGAATATATTTGAACGTGTGAGATTTTTCCATTTTTCATGATTTCTTCTGGATATAGGCCTAGTATTGATACAGATGGCTCAAACGTTAGGAACAGTTGTGCTGCTCTTTGGACATAGCATTGAAGTCCCAATTATTGTCTCCAGCAGTCATCATTTCCCTTTTTTCGTCATCTTAGTCAATATAATAAATGTGAGGTGATACCTCAGAGTTGTTTTATTTTATATTTCTATAATCAGTAACTATCTGGATTCACCTATTTCAACAATGAAAAGGGGGAACTTACCACCAATGAGGAGGAAATTAAAGAGAGAATTCAAGGCTATATTGCCCAAAGTTATGCCAATCCATTTGAACACCCTGTGGGAACTGCTTGAATATTTACACAAATCCAGACTACCCAGATTAACAAAAGAGGAAATAAAATATTTAACCCCATTTCAGCAAAAGAAATTAAGCAAACCATTAATAAATTTCCTAGGAAAAATCTCCAGGTTAGGAAGCATTTATAAGTGAATTCTACCAACCATTTATGGCACAACTAATTCCACTTCTATAAAAATTATTTTAAAAAATAGAACTTTTGTCAAATTCCTTCTATGAAATGATTATGGTGCTGATTAAACCAGGAAGAGTCAAAACAAAGAAAATTATAGAGTAATTTCCTTAAGGAACATTAAAGGAAAAATCTTTAAATTTTGGCAAAGAGATTACAGCACTTAATACTAGGGTAATGCATCATGACTGGGTAAGATTTATACCAGTTACACAGGAATGGTTCAATGTTAGGAAAACACTTAAAAATAGAATATATTAATAACAAAACCAACAGAAATCTTATTGTCTCAATAGATGCTGCAAAAGTCTGACAAAATAAATCCATTCATATTGAAAAGTCTAGGGAGTATAGTAATAAATGGAGTTTTCCTTAAAATACTAAGCAGTATCTATCTAAAACCATGAACAAATACTACATGTGTTGGGGATTAGCTAAGTAGCATTTCCAGTAAGGTTAGCAGTGACACAAGGATGCCCTTTGTCACCATTATTATTCAATATAGCTTTGGAGGGGAAGCTAGGTGGGGCAGTGGATAGAACACTGGCCCTGGATTCAAGAGGACCTGAGTTCAAATCCAAGCCCAGACACTTCATAATTATCTAGTTGTGTGACCTTCCGCAAGTTGCTTATCCCCATTTGCCTTTTTCAAAATAAATAAATAGATGGATAGCTGTAAATAAAGAAAGAGGGAAAATTGTCATAGAGGAATAAAGCTTTTACATTTTGCAGATGATATGACTGTATACTTAGAGAACCCTAGAAAACCATCTACAAACTATAATAATTTCAGTTAAGTAGCAGGATATAAAACAAACACATATAAGTCACACATGAATCATCAATATTTCTTTATATGAACAATAATGCCAAAGGCCAAGAGATGAGAAGAACTATTTCAAGTAATTGTGGACAACATAAAATACTTTGGAATCTACCTCCTAAGACAAACCTAGAAACTGTATCAACACAATTATAAACACTTTTCACACAAATAAAGTCAGACCTAAACAATTGGGGGAAAAAAATATTGCTTGCTCATGGATAAGCCAAGCTAAAATAATAAAAACGACATCTTTCCAAATTAAACCCATCAAGCTATCAAATTGTTTTTACCAATCTAGAAAACTAGTAACAATTCATCTGGAGTAAGAAAAGCTCAAAAATAGCAAGGGAACTGATGAAAAAAATGTAAAGAAAGGTAGACCGGCCCTACCAGACCTTTAACTGTACTATAAAGTAGCAGTCATCAAAACTCACTTCTGTTGGTTACGAAACAGAGTAATGGATCAGTGGATTAGGATAGGTTCAAAAGAAACTAATAAATGACTCATAACCCCACATCTCACAGCCTATCCCAAAATAAGGTCAAAAGGGATACAGGATTTAGACATAAAGGGCGACATAGATAAATGAATAGACTAAGAAATCCTTTGTCAGATCAATGGAAAGGGGAGAAATTTTTGACCAAATCAGCAAAAGAATACATTAAAAATTGTCTGATGGTTGACTTTAACCTCTGTTGAATTAAGTTTTTGCACTAATAAAACCAATCCTTCCAAGATTGCAAGGAAAAGAAAGGTGGGAAATAATTTCTACAATTAGTAGTTTTGATAATGGTCTCATTTCAGAGAGAGAGAGAATTGAACCAAATTTATAAAATTAAAATCATTGGAAAATAGTCAAAGGATATGAACAGGCTGTTTCCAAATGAAGAAATTAAAGCTATCTATGATTATAAGATAAAATGTTCCAAATCATTCTAGATTAGAAAAAAAGAAGTTTAAAGCAACTATGAACCACCTTATAACTCTCAGATTAGCTAAAATGAGAAAAAGAAAAAACAATGTGGGAGAGATTTCGGGAAGATTGGAACATTAATGCATTGTTGATAGAGTTGTGATATCACCCAACCATTCTGGAGAGTAAAATGCAATTGTGCTCAAAGAGCATTAAATTAAATTAAACTGAGCATACCTTTTGATACTAAATCTATATCCAGAAGAAAATTATAGAAAAATGGAGAAATTTCTCGATGTTCCAAAATATTTTTTGGAGTTTTTTTATAGTAGTAAAAAATGAGAAATTGAGGGGATGCCCATCATTTGGGGAATGGCTGAACAAGTTATGGAATATGAATGTTACAAAATAGTATTGTTCTATAAGAAACCATGAATCGTGAACTCTAGAGAAGCATGGAATGAGTTGCAGGATCTGAAGCTGAGTAAAGGTAACAGAACAAAGAGAACAATGTATATACATGTATATACATCACCAACAACATTGTGAGATGAACTACCTTGATGGAAGCAGGTGCTCTCTGTTCCATCCACATCCAGATTAAAAAAAAAAAGAACAGAATCTGAATGAACACTGTATTCACTTTTTAAACATTTCTCTTGTTTTTCCTTCTATCCCATGATTTTCTTTTCCCTTAGTAATCCTAATTCTTCATATCAAAAATGACTAATATGTAAACATGTTAAACATAAATATATTTATACAGCATTCTCTAGACTGCCACTGAGGTGAGAGATGGGAACGGAGGGTGCAAGAAAATTGTGGAATTTCTAAATATAGATGAATGTTGAAAAACTTTTATAACAGGGCAAATTGGAGAAAATAATACAAAATATCAATAAAAATGATTTGGAACATTGTTTCTTACCACTGCGGAATAGTTTTAATACCTTTTTCTAAAAATTGCCAGTTCAGTTCAGAAAACATCCAGACGCCCACCCTGAGTGAGTCCATTCTCAGCCCAAGAGAGCATTTCCTTAGACCTAGAGCATTGTCTATGAGACTGGCATTCCCGTCCTTATGGGCCATTTCTTTTTTTTAATTAATTTTTTTTGTTGCTTTTGTAAGGCAATGGGGTTAAGTTACTTGCCCAAGGTCACACAGCAAGGCAATTTCTACATGTCTAAGGCAGTACTTGAATTCCTGTCCTCCTGTCTCCAGGACTGGTGCTCTATCCATTGCACCACCTAGCTAAACCTCCCCTGTGCCACCTAACTACCCTCATGGGTCATTTCTTTACAAAAAATAGAGAGGACATTGAATACAGAAGTAACAACATTGCCCTGCTCCCTCCTTCTGTGTTTTAAACCGATTTTTTGGAAGTTTATCATCTCATGCTCTATCTCTCTGCAGGGCCCCCCTCCCGAATTTTCTACCTCTTCCCTACTTTTTTTTTTTTTTTTTAGTTTTCCTTCATGAAAACTGAGTTGCACTGATGACCTCTTCACTCTTTTCTCTCTATTCTGTAGGGTCATGTGTTTGCTCTCTCCATGTATGCTCAGTATTCCCCCCTTTACCTCTTTCTTTCCCTTTTTCTCTACCTCCCTTCCTCTGTCTTTGTCTCTCTGTCTCTGTCTCTCTCTGGTTTCTCTCTCTCTCTTTCTCTCTCTATCTCTCCTTGAGCAGCTGGACATACTGGGAGTTTTGGTTAACATTCAGTAACCCCCTGAAATACAGCAAGACCCTTGGGCTAAAAAAGATACAGAAAAAGTTAATTTTTTTTTTAGTTTTTGTCAAGGCAAATGGGGTTAAGTGGCTTGTCCAAGGCCACACAGCTAAGTAATTATTAAGTGTCTAAGGCCAGATTTGAACCCAGGTACTCCTGACTCCAAGGCCTATGCTTTATCCACTATGCCACCTAGCTGCCCCAAAAGTGAATTGTTTTAAAAAACCTGAAGAGCTGGCTTAAAGAGTTCCCAGACCTTTAGCAGAACTATAACCATCACAAAGGCTAATCAGCATCTTCTTTATGAGTCTGCTATTTAATTAGCATTTGTTAAAATCCTGCTGCTTGACTAATTACAGAAGGTTGGGGAGAAAAAGGGAATTTTGGGCATTATTCAGAGACCCAGGGATAAATGTGGTATTCCAAGACTCCCTTTTTATTTTTTTGGTTTAATAATTTCACTCTTGCCCCTGACCTTCTTTGGAGTTTTCTTGCTAAAGCTACTGGTAGGATTGACCATTCCTTTCTCCACTCATTTGATAGATGAGGAAACTGAGGCTAATTAGGTGAAAGGATTTGCCTAGGTTCACCAAGCTAAGCAGTATCTGGGGCTAGAATTGAACTCACATCCTTTTGACTCCAGGGTCTGCTCTCTGTCTACTGTACCACCAACTGCCCCAAGAGGTCACGAAGGCATGTCCAAGACAGAACAGATAAAATGGAATGAGTTTAAGCTCTTCTCCAGATCCATTTTTGATGATCTTTAAAGGACTTCTTTGAATTAAATGCTATTATCCTTATTTCACAGGTGAGGAAACTGAGACAAAGAGTGGGGAAGTTGCCCATGGTCAGATTTGAACTCAAATCTTTCAGATTCCAGGTCTAGGATTCTATTCACTGAGTCAGTGCTTTCTTTCAACAAGGAATAATCTGCCCCCAACAAAAATAAGCAAAGAAGCAATCAGCCAAATAAGAGAGTTACAGAACTTTATTTACAATGCATGGGAGGAGTTTGGGAATGATATCTATGCAATGACTCTACTATTAACAATCACCCAAACAAGATCACAACTCAGGATTTCAGCTGGGGTCAAACCCTTTTCTATTCTATTCTGCTTAGGGAAATGTTGAGCCTTGTGAAGATCTTCATAAAGATAAAAATAAGAATATAAAGCTAAAGAATTCTTCAAGTCTTAAGTCAAAATCACCTTTTCCAAGAACCTTTTTTGTTCCTTAAATGGCTAATGCCTTTCCCCATGGACTGACATATTCTGTCTATTCTCTGTGGGTCCTAGAGAGAGCTGGTCCTACAGTCCAGAAGACTTGAATTCAAAAGCTGCCTCCCTTGCCCCAACATGGGCCAAGTCACTTAACCTTTGTCTCGGTTTCCTCATCTTCAAGAATGAGGAGCAACAGAACCACTGCTCTCTAGGTTGTTGGGAGCTGAAATCAATCCATCAGTAAACACTTATTAAGGGCCTACTTTGTCCATTCACTATGCTGAGCTAGAGGGATTCAAACAGAGGCAAAGATGGTCCCTGCCTTTGAAGAGCTCTCTATTTACTGGATTCCATCCAGTCATGAATGAAGTGAAACAATGATGTCCTTGCTCCCAGGCTTTTTAGTATGATGTTTTCAGCAATATTATCTCATGCCTTCCCTGAGGATGAACACAGCCTCACAGTAAGCTGCCCCACATCTTCTACTTGTGAAGGCTACGAGCCAAGATCAAAGATGAGGGAGGGTTGGTGCAGGATCTTCTGTTTCCAGGTGATGGTGCTTCAGTGCAGCCTCTGAGGATGAGCTGCAACAAGTATGGAAATATTCTCTGCTGCTTGTGCTAGTTTTTGTCTAACAATGAACAGCAAGAACACCCAGGTGCTCCATCAGCCCCACCACACCATCTAGATGTTCAATTACTGATTAAACCAGTGGTGTCTTTCCAGGGAGGTCCACATTGACAATGAGGTTGACACTGATATTGCCAGAGCTAGATTGGTATTTAGGAGACTGAAAGAAAACGTGTGAGAGAGAGAAGAGGTTGTAGACTGACCACCAGACTGAAGCTCTACAGAGCCGTTGTGTTGCCCTCATTGCTCTATGCCTGTGACTCCTCTACAGTCTCCCAGTGCCATGGAAGGAAACTGAACCACTTCCATTTAAATTGTCTTAGGAAGACTCTGAAGATCCCTTGGCTGGAGAAGGTTCCAGACCCTGACGTCCTTTCTCAGGTAAATTGCCAAGCATTCCAACATTACTGCACAGAGTGCAACTTCGATGAACTAGACACATTGTTAGGATGTCAGATGTACGCTTCCCAAACTAAAGCTATTTTATGGAGTACTCACCCAGGGCATGTGCCCACAATTGTGTCAGAAGAAGTGATACCGAGGCACCCTGAAGGCCTCATTGAAACATTTTGTAATTGACTGTTCAGTGTGGGAGGGAGGCCCCTGCTCAGGAATTCCCCGTATGGCATGACCTCATCACTGAGGAGGCTGCACTCCATGAGGTAGACAGAATGGAAGCAGCTCAAGGAAAATGTGATATCTACAAGTTTAGAGTACCCACCCCAGGAGTTCCCATGGATGATTTGCACCTGATCTGTGGTAGAGCATTCCAAGCTCGTTTTGGTCCAATCAGTCACAGACAGACACATTGCCATTTGTGTCAAATGTGGTGATGTTATTTTGGTCTTCTTGGATAAGAAAAGACAATAACCAACCAATTTATCAGAGGATCATCATCAAAACACATACAAAAGTAAGCCATACACTGGATTACCAGAAAATAAACAACAGAGAAGGCACTAAAAGTAAAGAGACATTGGGAAAGTCCTTCAAAAGGAGGTAAATTTTCATTTGAACTTCAGAGAAACAGGACAGTCTTGAATCAGACCAAACCACATACAAGCTATTGCCATAGTCCAAGTGAGGTGAGATGGGTCTGTGCTATCAAGACTAAAACATCAGTGAAGGAGCAGCTAGGTGGCTCTGGTCCTGGAGTCAGGAGGACCTGAGTTCCAATTCAGACTCAGACACTTAATACTTACTTAACTGTGGGACCTCGGTCAAGTCTCTTAACTCCCCTATCTTGCAAAAAAAATCAGTGATGAGAAGGGTATATATTTCAGAGATATTAAGAACTGTAATGTGCTAGAATGAGAGGGTAGGAGGACAACACCTTGCTTGGGAGCCTAAGTGCCTGGAGAATGGTGTGGTCCTTGACCAGAATAAGGACCAGAAGGGGAAAGAAAATGACTTCATTTGTACCCATGTTGAATGTAAGACATCTTGAGTTAACCTCATAGTTCAGGTTGTCTAAAACGCAATTGGAAGCAAAAGGGGCTCAACTGGAATGGTCTCAGCTTTTGAGTATAATAAGATGTACGTAAATTAGAATGATTTGGTGGAATTATCAATAGTCAATAATTTCTTAAATGGCATTTGTGAACTAAATTCTTTATTAAGAACTAGGCACAACCATATGGCCAGATATAGTCAGTCCATAGCCTCAAGAAACTGACATTCTCGCAGTGAAAGAGAACATTCTCCATAATGCAGAAGATGAAGGAGAGGAGAAAGTCTCTAATTGCAAGGAGGAGGATAGAGAAGTGAGTCAGAGAAGCCTGCCACATGCTAAAGCCAGGTAACAAATGAAATGCTATCTGAGCTGAGTTTCCTTCTAAAATGGGTGTAGGGAATCACAATCTAGCCATAGGGTGATGAATGATATAGGAAGAAAGAAGTTGGAAATGGCTTCTCTTGGCATTAGAGATCCATCTGCAATCAATTGTTAATCAATAAAAAGTGACTTCCATCCTATATTGAATGAACATATTGTACGTAAATACTCTGCAGTGAAGAATAGTGAATCAAGAGACCCTAATGTAAAGGACAAGCTTGTAAAGTCTCAGGGATCTCCCAAAGTGTGAATGGATTGATATTTGTTTCCTGTTCAGTGGTTAATTCATAGAAATAAAGGAAGACAAAATATTGCTTCCAAATAGGGCATAAATTATTTTAAAGAAGAGTGGAAGAACTTTTCCTGTCCCCATTGTGATCATTCTTATTTCTATATAAACATCCAAAATAATGAAAATGTATAATAAGTAAAATAAAGCAAAAGTAAGCCAAGGCATAAGATTTTGTTGTTTGGCACATCACCCCCAGAGCCTCTTTAAGCCCTTAATATAACAATAGATATAAGTTCTGTCTTTTGATGGAAACAGACTTATATTACCTCAATGCAGCTTGCAGTTATGGAACCCTAAGAATCCTCTTCATAATATGATAAATGTGACCAAGCTACCTAAATAGAATTACTTATTAATTCAAAGTAACCTCAGACAATATAAAATGTTTGGGAGTCTATTTGCCAAGACAGACTCAGAATCTTTTTGAAAACAATTATAAAACACTTCTCATACAAATTAAATTAGATTTAAATAACGGAGCAAATACCAACTGCTCATGGATAGGTAGGGCTAATATAATAAAAATGACAATTCTATCAAAACTAAGCTATCTATTTAGTGTCCTACCAATCAAAATTCCAAAAAATTACTTTAACGAGTTAGAAAAAATTGTAAGTAAATTCACATGGAGAAATAAAAAGTCAAGAATTGCCAGGAAAAGTACAAAAGAAGGTGGCTTAGCCCTACCAGATCTAAAATTATATTATAAAGCATCAGTCATCAAAACTGTTTGGTATTGGCTAAGAAATAGAGTGGTGGACCAGTGGAATAGACTAGATATAAAAGAAGTAGATGATTATAGTAATCTGCTGTTTGAGAAACCCAAAGAGTCTGGCCATTGGAATAAAAACTCTTTGATAAAAATTGCTGGGAAAATTGGAAGTTAGTATGGAAGAAACTTAGATTACACCAACACCTCACACCCTTTACCAAGATAAGATCCAAATGGATACAGGACATAGACATAAAAAACAATACTATAAGCAAATTAGAAGATCAAGGACTAGTCTACCTGTCAGATCTATGGAAAGGGGAACAGTTTATGACTAAGCAAGAGTTGGAGAACATCACCAAAAACCAATTAGATGATTTTGATTACATTAAATTAAAAAGTTTTTGCACAGATAAAACCAATGTAACCAAGATCAAAAGAAATGTAGTAAATTGGGAAACAATCTTTACAACTAATGATTCTGACAAAGGACTCATTTCTAAAATATACAGAAAACTGAGTCATATTTTTAAAACAAAAAGCCATTCCCCAATTGACAAATGGTCAAAGGATATGCAAAGGCAATTTACAGATGAGGAGATCAAAGTAATCCATAGCCATAGGAAAAAGTGCTCTAAATCATTAATTATTAGAGAAGTGCAAATTAAAGCTTCTCTGAGGTACCACCTCACACCTCTCAGATTGGCCAGTATGACCCGGAAGGATAATGATTATTGTTGCAAGGAATGTGGGAAATGTGGGACACTATTACACTGTTCTTGGAGCTGTGAACTCATCCAACCCTTCTGGAGAGCTATATGGAACTATGCCCAAAGGGCAACAAAAATGTACATACCCTTTGACCCAGGCAATACCACTACTGGGTCTATACCCTGAAGAGATGAGGAAAAAGGGTAAAAACATTACTTGTACAAAAATATTTATAGCAGCCCTGTTTGTGGTGGCAAAGAATTGGAAATCCAGTAAATGTCCTTCAATTGGGGAATGGCTTAGCAAACTCTGGTATATGTATGTCATGGAACACTATTGTTCTATTAGAAACCAGGAGGGATGGGATTTCAGGGAAACCTGGAGGGATTTGCATGAACTGATGTTGAGTGAGATGAGCAGAACCAGAAAAACACTGCACACACTAACAGCAACATGGGAGTGATGTTCAAGCTTGAAGGACTTGCTCATTCCATCAGTGCAACAATCAGGAACAATTTTGGGCTGTCTGCAAAGGAGAGTACCATCTGTATCCAGATAAGGAGCTGTGGAGTTTGCAAAAAGTACAAGGACTATTCCCTTTAATTTAGAAAAAAAAACAGATAGCTTATTGTCTGATCCTGTTACCTCTTAGACTTCTCTTTAAGGATATGATTTCTCTTCACACCCAATTTGGATCAAGCTACAACATAGAAACAAAGTAAAGACTGATGTAGTGCATTCTTTGGGGGGGGGGGAGATGGAAGCAAGATTGGGGGAAAAATGTAAAACTCAAATAATATCTTTAATAAAAAATAAATTTAAATTAAAAAAAAGAAATAAAAAAAGTAATATGATATCCTGTTCTTAGGATACTACATTTCCTTTAAGATTTGGGAAACCACTTCTCTAGTTATAGAAAAGAAATGTACACTTTGCCCTTATGCTGACATTGTATTAGACCTTTAATGAACCAGCTAATTAATACAATCATATTTTTATATTAAAAAAAGAATTAGTTACTCAATTCCTTACAAATCGAGCTATCAAAAATGACTTTATTGAGCTAGAAATAATAGTTACGAAATTCATATGGAGGAATCGAAGGTCAGGAAAATCAAGGGAATTTCTGAAGAAAAATAGAAAGGAAGGAGACCTTGGTTTACCAGATCTAAAATTCTATGACAAAGAATCTGTCATCAAAACTGTGATACTGGCTTAGAAATAAAGAAGTGCATCTGTGGGATAGATTGGGTACTAAAGAAATGGTAGTAAATGCCTAAAGCATGACAAACCCAAAGACTTCAGCTTCAAGGATGAGAACTCCCTGATAAAAACTGAGGTACACATCAAGTTCTCACATCCTATACCAAGATAAGCCTGAAATGGGTACTGGATTTAGACAAGAAAGGAGACACCGTAAGCCAATTGGGACAACAAAGAATATTTTATATGTTCTATGGAAAGGGGAGCAGTTTATGACCAAAGAAGAGAGAAAACATTGCCCAATGTAAAATAGATCATTTGGATTACATCAAATTGAAGTATTTGTGCAAGTAAAATCAATGCAGCCTATATTAAAACAAATATAGTAAGTTGTGAAAGAATTTTTAATGCTAATGTTCCTGATAAAGGACTCATTTCTAAAATTTCTAGAGAACTGAGTCAAATTCATTGTAACACACGCTATTCCCTATTTGATAGTCAAAGGATATGAGCAGGCAGTTCTCAGATGAAGAAGTTAACACTACAATTATTTGAAAAAATACTCTAAATCATTGATGGATTAGAGAAATGAAAATTAAAATGAGGCACTACTCCTCATGCATCAAATGACTAATGTGATTGAAAAGTTAAAGGATTCCTGTTGCTTGGGCTGAGTAACAACTGAATACTAATGCATTGTTAGTAGAGTTGTGAACTGATCCAACTCTTCCAGAGACAATTGTAATGGACTTGTGATGGAAAACCTCATCCACTTCCAGAGAAGGAACTATGGAGTCTGCATGTAGACCAAAGTTTGCAATTTTCATTTTGTAAAATTTTTTATGTATTATGATTTTTCCCCTCTCCTGTTTTTCCGTTCCTTTTTTGATTTGATTTATCTTTCCCAGAATAATTAATATGGATATATGTTTAACAAAATTACAGAAGCATAACCTATATTAGATTGTTTTCTGCCCATCAGAGGGATAGGGAAGGGAGGGAGGGAGAAAGATGTGAAATTCAAAACCTTACAAAAAAATCATTTTGAAAGCTATCTTTGCTTGTAGTTGCCAAAATATATAAATAAAAAAATAATAAAAATGATCCCTTTTTGGCAGCTAGGTAGCACAGTGGATAGAGCACTAGCCCTGGGTCAAGAGGACCTGAGTTCATATCCGGCTTAGACATTTAATAATTTCCTTGCTGTGTGTGTAATCTTTGGCAATTCTCTTAACCCCATGGCCTTGTAAAAATCCAAAAAAGAAAAAAAATAATCCTCATGTTTTCATCTTGTTCATACTTTCTCACTTTGAGTAAAATAACTTTTTTTTTCTCTCTAGTGACCAAAGCACAGCACTTACTATAGTTTCTCATGAACTCTTTTATGGAAAATTATTTAAGACAATAGGGTTAAGTGACTTGCCCAAGGTCACACAGCTAGGTAATTATGAAGTGTCTTGGAACTCATTGGAATTCAGCTCCTCTTGACTCCAGGGCCAGTGCTCTCTCCACTACTCCACCTAACTGCCCCTCACAAGGTCTTCATGAAATTTTCTTAATCTATCGTTGCTGACAGTTCTTAGTTTTCCTCCAGAAATCCTCTTATCTTTCTGAGAGAACACATCACTTTCCTTCTTCTAAAGAGATTTGCATTCCATAGAAGAATATTGCTCAGTTTTCTTTCAACTGAACATAATCTATTGCTTTTTCCATTACTCCCTTGCCATTTTCAAGATTATACTTCCCTGTGCTGGCTCTGATTCTTAAAAAGGGTGGGACCTTTGGGCAATTAACTCTCTTTGCTTCAGTTTCCTTTTGTACATTTATGAGCATTGACCTGGATCAATTCTGAAGCCTGTCTCAACTCTAAGTTATCTGCATGTGGATGTTTTAGGAGGTGGTGGCATTCAAGGATGTGGCTGTGGACTTCACCCAGGAGGAGTGGGACCTGTTGGATAATAATCAGAAGCAGCTGCACAAAGACGTCATGCGTGAGAATGCTCAGAACTTTCTTTTCCTGGGTAAGGACCATTCCACAATCTTCCATTAAAAGGAGTGTCCTGAGCTCTTTCCCTAGAGGAAGGTTTGGGCCATTGATCACCTCTTAGAAAGGCCAAAGTGATGGCCTCCTGCATCCAAGAGATCAGGTCCTCCTGCTGCCTAGCTTTCCTAAGAGAGACCTTTTTTCCATGTGATAGGGAGCTAGACACAAGTTTGCAAAGTCTCTAAACATTGATCCTGCAGCTTCTCCTTGAACATGGAGAGTGAGGCAATGAATGGGGACCCCTTTCATCCCAAGGCTGCCCTTCCCTTTTGGGAAGTGTTTGGTCATTAGAATGTTCTTTTTGTTACTAGGGATAAATGTGTAACTCACTGCTCTTGGTGTTAATCATAGATTTCTAGCATAGCAAAAGCACCCTTGTTCTTCCTTCATATGCCACTCAAGTCCAGTAGAGATTCAGGGAAAGAAAGGGAAGGGAATAAGTATTTATAAACATCTGCTGGGAGCCAGACACTGTACTAAGAACTTTCTTCACACTTCTTATTTCACTCGATCCTCACACTAGTCTTTTGTTTTGGATTTCTGTTATCCCATGTTATAATTGAGGAAACTGAGGCAAATAGATTAAGGGACTAATTCATGGGTCAGTAAGCATCTGAGGTCAGGCAATCCTGACTCCAGTCCAGTATTCTCCTGTCCAGTTGCAAATTTCTAGGCCATGGAAGCTATGAAATGTGGACATCCTTCTATGAAGGAGAGAAGCAAAGTTGGAATTTTCTGATTCTCTAATTACTTGCAATGATGTGGCTCTGCTTTGCATCACCCCCCCTTCCCTAATAAGGATTAATTACAAACTCCTCTCCATTCTCATGCCTAATTCATCCCTTCTATGTAGGATTTCCTGTTTCCAGAGATTTGATCCCCCACTTGGAGCAAGATGGTCTAAGGACCTCCTGTCCAGGTGAGTGATGTGGGAGGGGTGTGGGTTGGATCCCAGGAGGCTTCTGGATGTGTCAGTAAAAAAGTGTTAGACTCAGCAACACCTGACTTGTTATTTCTTTTCAGACACTTTTCAGTAGAGGGAGCCTAGGTAAGGATCTCTGAGTTCCAGTATCCTCATCTGTAATATGAGCGCTTGAATTCCCTGGATTTTCAGTTCCCTTCTTTTAAAATATTTCTTCCCAGTTACTTACAAAGATAGTTTTTTGGAAATTCATCCTTTTGTAAGCTCTTGAGTTCCACAGTTTTCTTCCTCCCTCCCTTTCCACCCTGCCTGCTTCCTCTGGCAATGAGCATTGAGCAATCTGATAATGGTTTTACAAGTACTATCACATTAATGTGTTTCTACAGTATTTTCCATTAGCACAGGGGGAGGGGGTAACATTGATAAAGATAGAAAAACCATAACTGAAGTTTGGAAAAGTGATGCGAGTATGCTTTGCTCCACATTCAGTCTTCATTTTTTTTCCTCTAATTCTGGACAGCATCTTCCATCTTAGGACTTTGAAAATTGTCTTTGATCTCTGAAATTCTGAGAAGAGCTGAGTTCATCATAATTGATCTTCTTCTGGTGTTTCTGTTAAAATGTGCAGTCTTCTCCTGGTTCTTTTTGTTTTCTTCTTCTTTTCTTCGTTTTTTTTTTTTTTTTTTGTGACATGCTCACAGTCAAATGGCTAGGTGTCTGAGGCAAGATTCGAATTCAGATCTTCCTGACTCCAGGGCCTCTGCTCTATCTACTATGCCACCCAAATCCCCTACAATTTTCCTTCTAGTGATACTTCACTGAACCTATTAGAGGTCTTTGTTGGGTATTTGTGATCATGAAGCTCTCCTCTGACTCTCTAGAGAGGGCTGAGGCTGTCAAATATGAGTTCTTTCTAAGTCAACATGAATCTACTATGTGATAAGTGGATATAAGAAAGTACAAAGCTCATCCTCTGAAAGCATAAGGCTTTCTGGGATCACAGTTTTGTGAGAAAGACAGCATGGACACAACTGCTATTGCCGCCTATCAAGACAAGGTGGGCAAGCACTAAGGTTCAGAAAAGCCCGGGTAAGAGTTCCACACAGGAGCACCAGCCAGAGAAAACCCACACTTTTTGAGCAAAAAGGAGGCCTCTACCACACTTCATTGTAGCCTATGTGGAGGGGGACAAGGGGGGGTAGAAGATGAAGAGCTTGAACAACCCACCCCAGAATTTTACCTTTGGTCTTTGAGCCCCTGGAATTAAGTAGAGAGTGCCATGGTCATGCAAAGAATTTGAGGAAGATGAATTTAACAGGTGATGGAGGACTGAGTGACCTGGGAAGTGACATAAGTTCTTTTAATAGGTCCTTTGGACCCCCCCAACCAAAAAGGGGTAATGATTGTGCAGAAAGGGAAGTATTTGAGAAAGTTTACAAAGGCGCAATCTCCTGCTTCAATGTTGGGGCAGGAGTGTGGGAGTGATAATGAGGAGTGGATGACACCTAATTTGGTCCATGAATGATTGTGAGGTTTTTGTCCTGTATAGCAGTAGCAAAGCAAGATTACAGGACCATTGGGTTGTGTGAGATGGGTGGGACAGAATAAATGAGGAGTCCCAAGAGAAAGTAATATCCAAGAAACTTAGAGAAAAGACAAAAGTATCAAGAAAAAGTAGATGATTGATAGTATCCAAAGCTGCAAAAAGGTCTTTGGCATAATATCTATGCATCAGAATAAATGATCAGAAAAGCAGATCTAACTGAAAATGATGACAGGACTAGTAAAAAAGAGGAAATTTATTTCTCGGGTTATCAAAAAATTTACAAATATGACCACAGGATAAACCATCAAACCTGGTCCATTTGGTACAGTTGGGCAATTTCCTGAACGTAAGAAAATACCCTTGTCGGCAAAAAATAAAGCCCTTGATGCAAAGGAAAATAAAAAGGAGAACATGTGTTCAGTGCAGTGGCCAGATCATACTCCTTCACCAGGTTGGAGTTCTACTCTCTGGTGCTGACATTTCGGTCAGGTCACTTGGCCATTCAGAACTCATGATCGGAAGAGTAACACATAAAGACAAGGGGGCTCTGCACTTGTCTCACGTTCATGGTGAGGATCCATTGCAGTTGTGTGTGGAACTTTTTGTTCATTAAATTATCTTATAAGTGTAAGGTTATAGTATTTTCAAATGACACCTATATGTGTGTGTGTGTGTGTGTGTGTGCTTGTTTCCATCAGATGCAGAGACCGAGTGTGATGAGATGAGTGCAAATCTGAAAATGAACTCCTGGAATGACTTTACTGCTTCTGGTGAAGAGAGGACTCATCTTGGTAACCATGAGCTTATCCACACTATGGAGAAACAGTATGGATATACTCAACATGGAAAGACTTGTCAAAGAAGTGACAGTTTCACTGAACATCGGAAAATCCACATTGAAGAGAAACCTTATGAGTATAATCAGTGTGGAAAGACTTTCTCTCGTAGCTCCAAATTTGCTGTACATCAGAGAATACACAGGGGAGAGAAACCTTATCAATGTAGTCAGTGTGGAAAGACTTTCACATGGAGCTCCAGTCTTATTGTACATCAGAGAATCCACACTGGGGAAAAGCCATTTGAATGTAATCAATGTGGAAAGGCTTTCAGAGAACGCTCCACTTTTATTAGTCATCAGAGAGTCCACACAGGGGAGAAGCCTTATGCATGTAATCAGTGTGGAAAGACTTTCACACAGAACTCTGGACTTGCTGCACATCAGAGAATCCACACTGGGAACAAGCCTTATGAATGTAGTCAGTGTGGAAAGACTTTCACACAGAGCTCCATACTTACTGTACATCAGAGAATCCACACTGGGGAGAAACCTTATGAATGTAATCAGTGTGGAAAGACATTCACAAGGAACTCCAGTCTTTATGCACATCAGAGAATCCACACTGGGGAGAAGCCTTATGAATGTAATCAGTGTGGAAAGACTTTCACACGGAGCTCTGGACTTGCTGTACATCAGAGAATCCACACTGGGGAGAAGCCTTTTCATTGTGATCAATGTGAAAAGGCTTTCAGAGAACGCTCCTCTCTTATTTATCATCAGAGAATCCACACTGGTGAGAGGCCTTATGAATGTAATCAGTGTGGAAAGACTTTCACACGGAACTCTGGACTTGCTGCACATCAGAGAAACCACACTGGGGAGAAGCCTTATGAATGTAATCACTGTGGAAAGACTTTCACATGGTGCTCTGGACTTGCTGCACATCAGAGAAAACACACTGAGGAGAAGGCTTAAGAATGCAATCAGTGTGGAAAGTCTTTCAGAACAAGTTCCCAACTCTTTGTACATCCTGGAATCCACACTGGAGAGAGACATTATGAATGTAATCAATATGAAAACGCTTTTTAAGATGCCCAACCAATTTCATAGGTATCAGAAAATCCACCCTGGAGTGAAATGTGTGAATGTAATCAATTTGGGAAATCTTGCCCCATGTCTGAGAAAGAACACTGCTGAGAAACCTGAGCAGTATCTGTTACATTCCAAAGCTTTTAATATACACATTCATCTTACTCGTCATCAGAGAATCCACACTGGAGAGAATCTATATCAGTGGGGTTAGTATGTAAAGCTTTTCCTAAACACTTCCACCTTGCCAAACAACTATGACAATTCCCAGGACAATTTCTGGGTATTCATTTCATTCACAGATAACAAATAGTTAGCATAACAAAAATTATTGACAGAATGGACATTTTTTTATCTCATGTAAACCAAAGATGAATCATGGAAGCCTCCCAGTACTTACATGCCCTTAGCTGAGTGGATGTTCCCAAAAGGTGGTGATCAATTCTCATAGGTTCAAACTCTCTGAGAATGACTATTCTAATGAGGGTTTGGGAGGCGTAACTCATCACCCAATGTGGACAAAGAAATTTATATCCAGACCATTCCTAAATAGGGTAATCTAGGCAAAAGGGGAAATCCACTTCCCCTTGAACCTCTCTGACTAAAACACAATGGACCATAATTTACCTAGACAAAAATCTCTTTACCTTTTAGCTCTGATCTCAAGTTTTCAAGTTGGGGAAGGCTTGTCCCAAGATTTCATCTCATCATCAGCCTTCCCTTAAAGACTGACTGAATAATCTAAGGGGACTGATTTCTGAATGAGGAAATGAAAATGTGAAGAGACCTTTAGCCCTAATTCAGTAATTGGTTGGTTATTAATATATGAGAACAATAATCATTTCTCTCCTATCAGAGAATTCATTCTGTAGGATAAACCTCATTGATACCATCACTATGGAAAATCTTCAGACTAACGTCTTCCCTTATTTCCCATCAGGGAATTCACATGAAATAGAAAACCTACTCCTGTGATGAATGTGGAAAAGGCTATGAGAACAAAGTTTATTAGGCATCAGAGGAACAAGTTCCACATGGATGCTGTTGGAAAGATATTCAGCCTAAGATCATCTCTTTTTATGAAGGATTCATCATGGAGTGAAAACATAAAACACTTGAGGTTCCACCTTCTCAGGAAGATGGAGGTCACTAGACATCAAACTGAGGAACAAGTTCCACATGGATGCTGCTGGAAAGACCTTCAGCCTAAGATCATCTCTTGACATCAAGGATTCATCATAGAGAGAAGACATAAAACACTTAATGAGGTCCCACCTTCTCTGGAAGATGGATTTCAGTAGACATCAAACTAATCACACTAAAGAGCAGTCTTTTAAAAGTCAGAATTCTGGGAAGGCCTTCACCCAAATCTTATAACTGTATATACATTGGAGACGACTTCCTGAGGTTAACATTTATGGATCTAATTAATGGGGAAAGGCCTGTCCCTGCAGCACAGACCTTATTAGATACCACATATCACATCCAAATCAAGAAATTCTAAGAATGGACTGGACTTTTTTTCTGAAATCATAAGGTTTCTCACAGTTCTCCTAAAATATTCCATGGTTCTCTAGGATGGGGCCTGCCACTGACTTGGTCATTTGATGACACTTCCTCCCACCATCATTATACAGACCTTTTGTGTTCACCCTCTAAACTGTCCTAAGTTGGTAATCTCCTTCATTGCTCCAAAATTACTTTTGAGGTCTTACTGCAGGGTTGGTTGGAAGGAAATTGGTGAAAACCCAGTCAGTGCTTCACCTTGCCATCTTGGCTCTAAAAGTCCTCATGCCCATTTTTTGGACAGGATCTATTCCTTTGATATCTCATTTTCTTGAAAATGTCTCTTATCTTTCCCATTTTATTTTTTTTTTCTTCAATTTTTCTTCATTGCTCATTTAAGAAATCTCTCCTTGGTCTTCTGTGGAATTCAGTTGGGTATATCTTCTCCCTCATTTTTACCCTTCCCTTTCCTTCTTTCCTCTGTTATTTGTAAACTCCCATTAGACCACCATTTTGCTTTCTATCTCTTCTTTTTCTTTGAAATAACATCTGTTGCTGCTTCCTGTAGAATACTTTTCTAGAATTGATAATTTTTCAGGTATGCTATCTACCAATTCTAATCCCTTCAATAATCACTTCTACTTCCTGTTCATAAGCGATGTTATTAGAGCATATATTTTAGAGTCTGATGGTTTTCCTTCCTTTTTCAATTTGAGTCTAAAATTTGAAATAAGACTGTCAACCAGTTCCAGATTTTAGCTGATTGTATACAGCCTTCCTCTCTGATTTTTTCCCCTGGAAGATAGACTTTGGTCTCTTTGGCTTCAGTGGGTAGAAGACAGACTTGTTACTGTGCTGTTGAATGGTTTGCCTTGGATTCAAACTTGTCTTGACTATACAATGGATAAATTTTGCTGAACATAAAACTTATGGATCTAAATATTAATGTTAGCCCTCTTGCTCTACTATCATTAGATTTCCTATTATAAGAGAACTCATTAATTCCAAATTTCAAACTGTGTATGAACCCCTAAAAATGTCAGCTTTTTCCCCTTGAAATCCCAATGTTTCTCATTCCTCTTCAATAATAATAATAGTAATAATAATTCCCATATTGTCATTTCTTCAGCTATTCACCAGTTAATGGGTTCTCAACTGTGTTTCTTTGATGGCACAAAAAGGTCTGGTTATAAATATAACTGACTGCTTAGTCTGAAGTGTTAGCTGGGTAAAATACTTTCTGTGTAGAATAATTTGAAAAATATATTCAGTTGGACTGTCAATTGATTGGCAGCAATTTTCAGATTTTGTTTCAAATCCACTTTGTCAAAACAATAGGTTTTGTTTTAAATCTGTAATACTGCTTTTATGTTTCAGATTTTTCTTTGTGATTTTTTTTTAGGTTTTTGCAAGGCAAATGGGGTTAAGTGGCTTACCCAAGGCCAAGACCACACAGCTAGGTAATTATTAAGTGTCTGAGGACAGATTGGAACTCAGTTACCCCTGACTCCAGGGCCGGTGCTCTGTCTACTGCAAAACCTAGCTGCCCCTTTTCATTGTGATTTTGCAAGGTATTTATGAGAAATGTTAATTTTAATTTAAAAAATCATTTGTTAGAATGATGCAATTGTCTTCTTAGGAAGTCAGTTCCTCTCTTTTTTTAAAATTAATTAATTTCTTTTTTATTTTTGCCAAGTGCATGCAAAGATAATTTTCAATATTCATCCTTTTGTAAGCTTTTGGGCTCCGAATTTGCCTACCATCTTCCCTTCCCTGTGGCAGTGAGCAATCTGATATAGGTTGTATATGTACAGTCATGATTAAAATATTTCCTTATTGATGATGATCTTTGTCCTTCTTTCTTGAAGAAGACTATGACATTAGGGAGGTGAGGCCATGACAAACACATGAACTGTATTTGAGTCGGGGCGGGGGGCTGTGCTAAGTCACCAACCTCACTTTCTTCCCCAGAGCCATCTGAATTCAAAGACCAGATATGGATCTAGGTGACTGGAGATGTCCTTGGATGATGGGCAATCAGGGTTAAGTCACTTGCCCAAAGTCATGTACCTTAGTACGTGTTAAATGTCTTGAGGTCAGATTGGTACTCCCATTCTCCTAATTCAGTGCTGTCACCCCTGTGTAATAAGAACTAAGGGGTGGGGGACAGGAGAACATGCAAAAGAAATTTAAAAAAACATAATATGCTTTCCTTTTCATTCATACTTTTTTATGTTAATCTGTATGGATGGCATTGTCTATAACAGACTCGGGATTGTCCTTTATCACTGAACACCTGGGAAAAAATGGGGCCACCCTAGGTTATCATCACCCAATGTAGCTGTTAATGTATACAGTGGTTCTGCCTCCTTCACTCAATCTCAGTGCATGCAGGTCTTTCCAGACTTTTCAAAAGTCTGACCACTCCTAGAAATCCACTCCTCTTTTCAACTGGATGCTGTGATTTGAAGAATCAAGCTGGTAGAGAATGTGGTTCTAAACTCTAAAAAATGCTAAATAACTGCATATATTTTGTGTTAAAAATAATAATAATAATAATAATAACTTACTGTTTGGAAAAGAAAAAAAAATCTCAGTTCTACTCTGGGAAGTTCTTTGGAAATGAACCAAATGCTTTGGGAACCTTCTCTTCAGGCAAGGTCATAAAATCTGATCTGAAGTAGCTCAAAAAAACAACATAGCTCAAGATGCTCACACTTAGAGATTCCACCCCAGGTCTTTGCATGAATTTTTGTGCAGAACCTGAGAGAGTATTCCAAAGTTATATTGGTGTAATCAGCACCGACACATTGCAACTTGTCTCTAATGTTATTTTGGTCCTCCACAAAGGACAACCACCAATTTTTCTAAGGCTTTTCTCCTACAATATTGTCTCATGGTAACAGCCAAAATAAAACCTGGAAATGTGGGTGGAATCCATTTCCATTAAGCTTATTGCAAATACTCTTTATTGAATTATGTAATATTGAATCGGACTTATGCTCCAGGCACAGTGTGTCTTAATATCAATGCCATTTCAGATGGAAACAAAGCTTTCTTCAGTCTGAATTGTCTCTTTTGACAAAGAAAAGTAACTAGGAAAAGGAATCCAGTCCCACAAGCCCATGGTTAATGGAGATGACCTTCCATCCTAGCAGTGAGGCCACAAGGTCTCTTGGTGGTGAGAGACGTCTCCATTGTCCTGTACCAGAGACATCTGCTGTTTTGGATTGTTACTGACTGGGCTACTTGCTTCATCTTTTCCTTTACTTTAATGTGATCATTACATTTGGATAATACTTACTGCAAATGGTTCTCCAGGTTCTACTCATTTCTCTCCTCATCAGTTCATGTAAGTTGAAAGGGAGCAAACTAGATAAGAAAATAAAAGAAGCAAGTGGATGCAGTGACTCAGAACTGGATATAAACTCACGAAAATCAACATGCAGGGGAAGAATTTCCCCTTTGAAAAAGACATCGGGGGAAAACTAGAAAGTGGGTTTGGTAGAAATTGGGTTTAAACTCCCAGGGTTGAACTGATAGCTCAAAGTGGGATACTGATAACTGATTATTGTTCACCTGTTTCAATCATATTCAATTCTTAATGTCCCCTTTTGGAGTTTTCTTGGCAATGACTCCAGAATAGTTTGCCATATTCTTCTGTTTCTCATTTTACAAGTGAGGAAATTGAGGCAAAATGGGGGTGTGTCTGAGACTAAAAATGAGCTCAGGAATATGAACTTTTTTTCTTTAGAGCCTCCATTTTCTTCCCTGCATCACCTAACCTCTGGAAAGCCACCAAATGGGATGGCTAGCTTGCACAGTGGATAGAGCACTAGCTCTAGAGTCAAGTGGAACTGAGTTCATATCTGGCCTCAGACACTTAATAATTACCTAGTTGTGTGACCTTAGGGAATTCTCTTAACCCTTATGCCTTGCAAAAATCCCAAAATGAACAAAATAAAGAATCCTCATGTTTTTATCTTGTCCACATTTTTTCACTATGAGGAAAATATCTTGATATTTTTTCTCTTTAGTGACCATAGGAAATGTTTTATCCCCACAAAATGCAGCATTGCTATAGCTTCTCAAAAACCCTTTTTTGAAAATTTTATTTGTTTAGAGCTATGGGGTTAAGTGACTTACCAAGGTCACACAGCTAGGAAATTATTAAGTGTCTGAGGTCAAATTTGAATTCAGATCCTCCTGAATCCAGGGCCAGTGCTCTATCCGCTGTACCACCTTGCTGCCCCTCACAAGCTCTTCCTGAAATTTCCTTAATCTAACATTTCTTACAGTTCTTTGTTTTCCTCCAGTAATCTTCATATCTTTCTGAGTGAACACATCACTTTCCTTCTAAAGAGATTAGCATTCCACAGAAGAATATTTCTCCATTTTATTTCAACTCTAAATATCCATTGCTTTTTCCAATACACCCTTGGACTTTTCAAGATTATAGTTCCCTGTGCTGGCTCTGATTCTTATAAAGGGTACAACCTGTGGGCAATTTCCTCTCTTTGCTTCAGTTTCCTGTACATTGATGAGCATTGACCTGGATCAATTCTGAAGCCTGCCTCAACTCTAAGTTGTCTGCATGTGGATGTTTTAGGAGGTGGTGTCATTCAAGGATGTGGCTGTGGACTTCACCCCAGAGGAGTGTGGACAATGCTCAGAAGCAGCTGCACAAGGACATCATGCTGGAGAATGCTCAGAACTGGCTTTTCCTGGGTAACACCATTCCCCAGGTAACTGGGAATCTTCCATTAAAAGGAGTGTCCTCAACGCTCTCCCTAGATGGAGGTTTGGGCCATTGATCACCTCTCAGCCCTGACCCACCTCTCAACACTGTCCACCTCTCAGCTCTTTCCTACCTCTCAGCACTTTCCACCTCTCAGCACCATCCAACTCTCAGCACTGACCCACCCCTCAGCACTGTCCACCCCTCAGCACTGTCTACGTCTCAGCTCTGAACAACCTCTCAGCACTGTCCACCTCTCAGCACAGTCCACCTGTCAGCACTGTCCATCTCTCAGCCCTGACCCACCCCTCAGCACTGTCCACCCCTCAGCACTGTCAACCTGTGGATGCTCTCTGGGGAGCTGATGTGTCATTGTTCTCATACTTTTTAGTATGATGATTTCAACCATATTATGAAATACTGTCATTTGGAGGATGAAGGAACCTTGAGGTCAATTACAACACTGATGAAAAATTCATAAAAATGAAAAGGCTATAAGACCGGATCAAGCTGGTGCATAATATTCTGTTTGCATGCAAGTGTTCATCAGATTCAGAAGGATGGTTTCTTTCTGTGTGTGTGTTTGTGTGTGTGTGTGTGTGTGTGTGTGTGTTTGTTTGTGTTTTTGTTTTTCTTCCCCTGGATGACTATAATATTTTCCTTAGCCAAACTAATGCAGTTGTCCGAACTCTCTGGACTGCTGCTTCCATCAGTGTTGATCATCTCATAATGTTCTTGATGTGTACATTGTTCTCTTGACTCTCTTCCTTTCTCTCAGCATCAGATCCTGCAAGTCATTCCATGCTTCTCTAGAGTTTGACCATTTATGGTTTCTTATAGAACAAAAGCATCCCATAGTATTCATGTACCATAACTTAATTAGCCATTCCCCCATCACTGGGCATCCCCTCAATTTCCAATTCTTTGGCTCTACAAAAAGAGCTGCTATGCATATTTTGGAACATGTAGGACTTTTCCCTGATTTATAATTTCAAAGAAACTATTTCATAGAGAACTCTCACATGGCAAGCACACATGGGGAGATCAGAAGAAGGGATACCGAGACAACCTGAATGTCTTCATGAAGAACTTTAAACTTGATTGAACAGCATGGGAAACTGATACAGGACTTCCCAGCATGGCATGGCAGCATCATCAGTGAGGGGGCTGCACTCTATGAGGAGGGCAGAATTGAAGCAGCTCAAAGGAAATGTGACATCAGTAAGTTTACAGTACCCACCCCAGGTGTTCACATGAACTATTTGTGCCCAATCTGTGGTAGAGCATTCAGAGCTCATATTGATCTTATCAGTCACTGTAGGTCACAATGTAAGTTGTCTCAAACATAGGGATGTCATTGGGGTTTTCTTCAATAGAGAACGACAAGTGGGGCGGGTAGGTAGTGCAGTGGATAGAGCACTGAGCCTGGAGTCAGGAGTACCTGAGTCCATATCTGGTCTCAGACACTTAATAATTACCTAGCTGTGTGGCCTTGGGCAAGGCACTTAACCTCATTGCTGTGCCAAAAGCCAAAAAAAAAATAGAGAATGACAAGAACCAACCAACATGCATATTGTTTAATTTTCTTAAACCTTCCCCCTGCCCCCCTCCCCAAGCAAAGGACAATCTAATGATTATTGTACATATACATTTGCGTCCAATGTGCTCTCATTTCTTTTCTCTTCTTTGGTTTTTAAAATCCTTTCTGAGCTTTTCCAAGGGGTTTTGGATTTGAGTCCATTCCACAAATTCCTTTGAGGCTTCACAAGAAGTCAATTTGTCATTGCTTTTCTCTTCTGAGATAGCATTTTATTGACTCTAACTGAATAGTACCTTTCTTTCACTGGCACTCTTCTTGTTTATTTTTTGTTCATTTAGATTAAGCACTATCCAATCCTGTACCAAAGGCATAGCCCAAGCTTTATGTGCTGGGATCAGGATCGAGTCCTTGGCTCATTGTGTGCCAAAGTGTTGCCAATGACTCCCAGGCATTGCTAATGCAGAGTTTTGTTTCCTCCTTTATGCCTAGGCTTTGCCTCTGTAGATCTTCATTCCCAATCCAGTCCCATCTGCACAGTCCCCAGGGCCCAGACTTTATCTTCTCATCTAGTATAGGAACCTCACTGCTGTCTTCCTGCACCACTAAGTTACTGAGCAGGGACCTGAACTGTGCTGTGACTAAGAGCCTCCCATTGCCTTTCCAGCAGACCTGCCTTCCCTGGGACATGTTTTCCCTTTCCTCAGAAGAGACAGATATTTATGGAAGACTCTCCATTATCTCTTGACTTGAGAAGGTGTTTTGCCCTTTTTCAGGTGAAATCTGAATCTAAATATATCTTTTAAAAAGAATTTTGTAAGATAGCACCAAACGACCTCTTTTATATTAGTGTCATTGACGCTATGTATTAGTGATATCATTGTAGATTATAGAATATATAAATATGGCTGTTATATAGAATTATATTGCATTAAACTTGGAGCTTTTTATGGCAGTACAAGCACCCCTCACTCCTGTGAATCATCACCATTGCTACCCTTTGGCATTTCTTTTTGATCACCATTTACTTAACTCCTAGGATATTGCTTACCAAATCAACAGAAAGTTGACATCCCAGGAAAACCTCTATTGAGGTGGCAAGTGGAATCCGTTTTTTACCTGCAGAAACCCTGATATGGAATTAATGACTCAAAAGGATATGGAAAATGATGACTGATGAACCTGTGTTCAGCCAAACAGTGTTTCCCTATTTCTCTTCTCTATCAATCATGGACATGTACTGCCTCACTCTATTTTCAGTGCTCTCTCAAAGGCATGAAAGTTGCATTAACCCAAGGAGAAGTACTGATTCTGAGAAAGATCTTGGACCCAATCAATGAGAGACCCCAAAATCCTTAATAAATAACAAAGACTTGGAGAGCCTTAGAGTCTTTTTTCTTGCTTACTGGATTGGAATTTTGGAAAACAATCACCTCTTTTATTCGACTGTACTATTTTGTTTTCACAAGTACTATTTTCAAGTATTAATTGAAATAAGGAGGAGTTAAGGCTGTCTCTTTATACATTGTTCAAAAAGAAAAAAATCTTAATCTTGTTCTAATAAAAACAAAACAAAATAAAAACACAAATCTGAAGTAACCAGGACAAAATTTTCATTAATAAAGTATTAATAAATTGGGTCATTCTAAAAGGATGAGCGAAGGTGGGAACATCAGTGTTATGTTGGTGTGTTGGCCTTCAATTATTTATCCTCAAGTGATCCTCTTAGAAAAATATTTCCTATTGTAACTTTATGGGGCCAGATGTTTTTATTGGTTATTTCTAGTGTATAAGGGAATAACTATTAAGATGATCTATTACTCTAACATGTTCCCAGAATAATGCTTTCTCTTTCTAAATTAAAATAAATCATTTAAAAATAAAAATTTCACTAGCAGCAATCTGGAAATTCTGAAGAATATCAATTACATATACTATTGGCCTGAGTAGAACAGCACATGAGAAAATGTTATATATCTCCTTGTAAATACTTTTAGTCCTCATATCTCCCAGTCATGATTCGCTGGCTACTGCTGAGCAGAGACAGATTGACATATCCTCCCCCTGGCATGGAACTAGATTCCAGAGCCAGTTGTTCTGAAAAGATGGAGTGCTGAGCTGTGATGTAGGCAAGCAGAAGTGAACACCTGCCCAGTAAGTATTGTAGCAGCAGGGAACATAAGCCTTGGCCATGGACCCTTGCAGGAGAGTAGACTCTGGTTTTGTTTCCAGAGAAGCAGAGTGAGCTGAAGTTTCCAGCCAGAGCTTCTGCCGTGATAGCATGATTGGAGGCCCTAGTCACGGCTCAGAGGTAGAGAAGAATGTACAAGATTCATACCACAGAGAGAGCTCAGAAAGCAGCAATGAGAACAATTTAGAGCCTGAGAAGTAATTTCCTACACCTTGGGAGAGAATCTGACTTTAATAACAGTATAAAATTAATCTTAATAAGTAAACAAAAGAGAAGGAATCTGACTAAAGGTAGACCATTTGGGAGAGTTCTGGGTTCGTATTCTGAAGAAGTTTGCAACTTTTTTTTCATATTTCTGCAAGGCAAATGGGGTTAAGTGGCTTGCCCAAGGCCACACAGCTAGGTAATTATTAAATGTCTGAGACTGGATTTAAACCCAGGTACTCCTGACTCCAGAGCTGGTGCTTTATGCACTGTGCCGGCCCCAGTTTGTAATGTTTTAAACAATCAGTTTCAGCTTCAATGTCAAATACTCTGAATTTCTGAAAGAAATATAGAAGAGCATAAAAAGGACTTTAGGACTTTAATTATGAAATGAGAGATGGAGAAAATAAACCTATGAAAAGAAAGTCAAAAAAATGAAGAGATTCTAAAAGTTAAGAAAACATCTGCTTTTAAAGTAAAATTGGCAAGGGTGAAGTTAATGATATTAAGACACAAGTAATAATAAAACAAAGTCAATAGATTAGAGTGCTTCTATTCATCCAAGTATTATGAGAAAGACCCATCCATACCGTCTGTCAGTTAGAATTCTTTCTAAGAATGGTATCATTTTGAACAGTCCATGTGGGCTGGTGGACAAACTGTGGAAATGACCCTGTATTAGATCTAGATTGAGAAAAGGACTTGCAGATATTAATCCTGGACCCCAAGAGCATGAAGATTTCCATGCTTCCTATTCCTAGGACAACAATGTGTGAAGCATGGGCTGAACAAATCCTCCACTTTGTCATTGTCATTGATATTCTGACTTTGTCATCTCACACTGACTTCTAGCTGATGTAACCTCTATCAATTCCACAGTCTTTGCAGAAACCCAGATTGTTGACACAGGGTCACACAGTCCTGAACACAAGCACAACTCAAGAAAAATCTCTTGGCATCCTTCCCTTCTTCTCTAGTCCACTCTGCTGAGAATACCTGAACAGAGAAAGAGAAAAGAGCAAATATGTTTATCACTGAGACATGGGAACTCAGGTGCAATTGCCAAGTCCCAAAGAGAGATGGTCTCAGAGCACCCATTGACTTGGTTCATTCTGATTCCATTTGGGGTGGGAGGGGAAGGTGTGAAGCATCCTTAAAATAAATATGCCTATAGCAATGATTAAGCACTATGCAATCCTTATAAGTGGCCCCTGATTCTCCCTCATTTCCCTTGTCTTGGGCAAGGGTTTGAATCATTTCCCTTTTGTCTTTGCAGGTGAAGGGAAAGACAGAGGAATTCCGATTTTGTAGAGGAAATCCACATTTGCCTGCAGAACAGTTTCACCTTAGGTGTTTTTCACAACCCTAGTATGACTGACTAGGTCTGGTTTTCAGTGTACCCCTACTTTTCTCTTGCTGTTATTTATCTATTTGTTAAAAATTTCAGAAATGTCTCTTTTGTTCTTGCATTTTTTCCTCATTTTGATGCTGAACCTTCTTCAGTCTGTGGAGCATAAAGAATCTCCTCTCTGCTTCCACAAAAGAAATTTGGGTCCCACCCATGATAGAGATGGGGACCTTATTGTAGGAGGATTTTTCCTTTTAATTATATATGATACGACCCTGGTACATCTTTGGAAGTGTTTCTTCACTCATACTGAGTATTCTCTGAATGACTTTCAGTAAGCTTTGGTTTTATTGTCTTTTTAAGAAATAATTTTTTGGGGGGGAAAGAGGCTGACTAGAAAGTTACTTTTAACACATTTCTGTGAACAAAGTAGAATTTATCCATTTTTTGGCTTTTCCTTTAATGTCTCAATAATTCTGTTTAAAATCCTATATAAGAAGCAACTTCTTGGGGGCAGATAGGATAGAGCACTGGCCCTGAAGTCAGGAGTACCTGAGTTCACATCCAGCCTCAGATACTTAACAATTACCTAGCTGTGTGGCCTTGGGCAAGCCACTTAACCCCATTGCCTTGCAAAAACCTTTAAAAAAAAAAAGAAGCAACTTCTCCAATAAGCCACCCCTAGAAACACACTCTGAACTTCAGAGTACTCAAACACTTTTCTTTCCTATTTTTATTAATATATTCATATATATATCCATTTATATATTCATATATATCCATGTATGTAAATATCTCTCTTTCTCACTCATGCTTCTATTATCAGGGTTAAGGACAAAAATTGTTTGATATAATTAGTTTGGTAGATTGAATTTGTTCTCAATATTTTATGTTTTTAAAATTTTTGTTTTTCACATTAAATTTAAAAAACAGTTTTCTCCTAATCTACCTGGATCAGCTTTGTGAATTACTTTATATATTTTATTGAAGCTGATCCTCATAGCTTTTCTTGGCAGAAATGTTATTATACCCCATTTTACAGAGATGAGGAAACTGAGGCAGAAAACTTTTGCAAAATATTCTTTATTTCATTAAACTAATGTCTGAGATGATATTTTAATTCTAGCTTTGTGTTTAAGTTCAAAAATGAATCCTCTGTGCCACTTAGCTTCCCCAGTCTCTGCTGATCATTCATTTTTTTCAAATTTATTCTCATCTAGTTGTAAATTTACAAGTCATTTTTATATTTGATTTGTCCACCTTCTTTATAATTAGCTTTAATGAAAGTTTCTAAAGGTGGTTTCTTTCCCTATTCTGGTAAATCCTCCTCTCAGTTCTTAAAATGATCTTCCTAACTCCTATTTATGTCACCTACTCTTCAGATGAATTCCTATACCTCCTTCTTAAGTCCAAGATCAAAAAATGAAATGCTTCATCTGCATTGAAAAGCCCATCACTACTCATCAGGTTACTGTCTTTATAGTCTTCTTATACCTTAATCACTTTTATAGATGCTAGGACCCCAGCTCCCCCAGTCCACATGATATTCCTCATATAAGACTTTCCATTTCCCTAGTCCTCTCTTTTCACTGATTGCTTCACATTCTCAGAAAGCTCTCCCTTCTCCTTCCAATGTTTTGAATTCACTGAGTTTCTTCCTGCCCCACCTAAAATCTAACCTTCAGAAAGAAATTCTGTTAATCAGCTTAATGTTAGTGGTATTCTTAAGGTACTATTTTATAGTAATATTTCACTTATTCTTGGCTGAGGGTGGGGGTTGCATCCCCAGAAACCTAGACCAGGGTTGTTTTTTTATTCATTTATTTATTTATTCATTCTTATTTTGTACAAATAATGCTTTTTAATATATTAAAATATACTTGTTTAAGAGTAAACTTAATACCCCCTCCCCCCAAGAAAATATAGACCTGCATGAGCAATAAAGTAAAGAGGAGAGAAAAATAAAAATAATAATAATAATAATAATAGTAGGTATGGCCAGGTGGCGCAGTAAATGGAGCACCAGCCTTGGAGCCAGGAGCACCCGAGCCCAAATCCGGCCCCAGACACCCAACAATCACCTAGCCGTGTGACCCCATGCAAGCCACCCCCACCCCATTGCCCTACAAAAATAAAAAATAATACCCAAAATAAAATAAAATAGTAATGATAATAGTAGGGGTGTCTGGGTGGCAGACAGATCACTGGCCCTTGAGCCAGGAGCACCTGGGTACAAATCCAGCCTCAGACACCCAACAATCATTTAGTTGTGCAGCCCCAGGCAGGCCACCCAGTCCCATTTGCCCTGCAACACACCCCAGAAATTAATAACAAAAAATAAATAAATAATAAATAATAATAATAAATGTGCTTCCGTCTGTATGCCAACACCACCAGCTCTGTTGTGGGTGGATCACATTCTTTAGGATAAGTCCATCACAAAAGTTACTTCCATATTTTTCCTCCTTTGCCATTGCTGATTGCAACTCCTTCCATTCATACTTCTCTACTACCATGAACTATATTTTCTCTCTCCTTTCACTCTGTCTCTGCTGTAGGGTTGTTGCTCAGCAGACAGAACCCTAGCCCTGGGGCCAAGAGGCCCCAAACCACATATGACCCCTTGCCCAGCATCCACCTGGCCCTATGGTCCCGGACAGGCCATCCAATCCTAGCCCCTTGAGAGAAGTAAAAAAAGAAAATGTGTTATATCAACCACTTTCACCCCATAGTCCATCCTATCCTCCATCACTCACATCCCCCACTTCCCCCATCCCCCTTCTCTCCTTCTCTCCTTCTTACTACAGATGTCTATACATTGAGTGTATATGCTGTTTCCTCTCCTAGCCACCCCTGATGAGAGTGAAGATTTCCTCATTCCCCCTTGCCTCTCCCCTTCCATATCATAGCAATAGCTCATTGTAATAAATAAAAATCTTATTATATGAAATATCCTAGCCTATTCCTCCTTTCTTTTTTCTTTTTCCCATTACATTTCCCTTTTTTCTATTGACTCCATTTTTATAACACAATATATCTTCAAATTAAGTTTTCTCCTATGCTACATCTGTAAAAGCTCCTTCTACCTGCTCTCTTAAATTAGAAGGTTCATATGAGTATTATCAGTATCATTTTTCTATACAGGAATACATGCAGTTCATCATCATTAAGTCCCTCATATTTTCCTCTTCTCCTCCACTCTCTATGCTTCACCTGAGTCTTGTATTTGAAGGTCAAACCTTCTGTTCAGCTCTGGCCATTCCAACAGGAATATTTGAAATTCCCCTGGTTCGTTGAAAATCCATCTTTTTCCCCTGGAAGAGGACATTCACTTTTGCTGGGTAGTTGATTCTCGGTTGCATTCTAAGCTCTTTTGCCTTCCTGAATGTTAGATTCCAAGCCCTACAAGCTTTTAATGTAGTTGGTGCTAAGCCCTGTGTGATCCTGACTGCAGCTCCATGATATTTTGAGTTGTGTCCTTCTAGCTGCTTGTAATATTTTCTCTTTGACTTGGGAGTTCTGGAACTTGGCTATAATATTCCTGGGTGGGTTTTTTTTTGGATCTTTCTCGGGGGGATTGGTGGATTCTCTCCATTTCTATTTTGCCCTCTGCTTCTAGGATATCAGGGCAATTTTCCTGTAGTAATTCCTTGAAAATGATGTCTAGTCTCTTTTGCTGATCATGACTTTCAGCTATTCCAATAATTTTTAAGTTATCTTTCCTAAGTCTGTTTTCCATATCAGTTGTTTTTTCAATGAGATGTTTCACATTTTCTTCTAACTTTTCATTCTTTTGGTTTTGAAGTATTGAGTCCTGATTTATGGTAAAATCATCAATCTCCCTGAGTTCTATTCTTTGTCTGAAGAACAAAGAGAGCTTCCTCAAAGAGCTTTCTTATCTCCTTTTCCATCTGGCCAATTCTGCTTTTTTAAAGCATTCTTCTCCTCAATAACTTTTTGAACTGTTTTATCCATTTGACCTATGCTTGTTTTTAACATGTTATTTTCTTCAGCATTTTTTTGGATCTCCCTGACTAAGCTACTGACTTCATTTTCATGTTTTTCCTTCATCTCTCTCATTTCTGTTCCCAGTTTTTCTTCTGTCTCCCTCACTTGATTTTCAAAGTCGTTTTTGAGCTCTGTCATGGCCTGAGCCCAATTTCTGTTTTTCTTGGAGTCTTTAGATGCAGGAGCTTGGACCTCCTCATCTTCAGACTGAGTATTTTCATCCTACTTGGGGTCACAGGCAAAGTATCTTTCAACTATGTTCCTCTTTTTTCTCTGATTACTCATTTTCCTAGCTGGGGCCTGGTTTTGGGGTGCTTCCTGAGCTTTTAGGACACCCCCACAAGGATCTCAGTGTGTGAGGCTCTGTCTTCCTTCTCTCTGTGAATGACCATAGGCATCCCCCTTCTGCCACGGGGCTGAGGTGGGGCGGACCTGCTGTTCTTTTGGAGGGCCTAGACTGCGATCAGGATCTGAATATGGTCAGAACCCCAGAATCCTGCTTCAGGGGCAGAGGACAAAGCTCTTCAGTCTCTCTCTTCACTCTCCCTAGGCTCAATGGGCTCATGCCCTGGAGGCTTCTGCTTACTGGCTCCACCTTCTTCTGTTTCCTGGATCTGTTCTGCCTTGGCCAGGCTGCTGGCTTTGTGCCCTGAGGGCTGGGCTTCATGTGCTCTCTCTGGCAGAGGTCCTCCACTGTTCCCCAAAGTTTTGCCTGGTGCTTCCTTGGGTGTAAGTCAGTAAACTGCCCCCCCCCCCCCAGCTGTGAGCCATGGCTCCCAGTTCCCTGGGGCTGCCTCTGGGAGGCTGAAATTCCTTTGCTCTGGTGGGCCACCCTCGTGGAGCCCAACCTTTCCTAGCTTTTCCAAGTTACCTTGGGTTGGAGAATTGCCTCACTGGATCCCTCTGTGGGTTCTGTCTCTCGAAATTGTAGTTAGAGTCCTTAGTTTATAAATTTTGCTCCAGAGCAACTGAGAGAAGGTCCTCTCCTGTCACCATCTTGGCTCCACCCCCCAGCCTAGGTTTTACTTCACTAGAACTTCTACAATATTTAAAGCCTCACAATATCCTCAATCCCTGTACCTCTATGGACATTCTAGATTGATTGAATGCCATGATCTTTCAATGAGTTTATTTCTTGTCCAGACTCCCAGTGCTGTGTACAGTGAGAGATGTGACTCTGAATTTTAGGAATCAGTCTGTGAAGGAGATCCCATTTGTTGCTCTGACTGTATACCCTTCCCAGAGGGAGAGATTTCCAATCAGACAGGTAAGTATGTGAATTCAAGGCAATGGGGTTAAGTGACTTGCCCAGGGTCACACAACTAGGTAATTATTAGGTGTCTGAGGCTGGATTTGAAGTCACTTCCTCCTGAACTGATGGACAGATTTATTTTTCCTTATCCCACAAGCCACACTTTTTTTCTGAATAAGAATCTCACTGATTAAGCTTCTTTAATTATAACAAGGTAGTACACAACAAAATTTAAAAATAAATAATGTAATATGTGATATACAAGATGCTATTATATGGTATATGATATGATGACACAAAGTTAGAAGGTAATTTAATATGATATAATACATTAGGATAATATGATATAGCACACGCTAATATTATAATCTAAAGTAATGCTTCGTAAGCAAATATATATATGTATGTAGATTATTCAATCAATTACTATGTTAAGTTAGATCTCTTGTTTGTATCATGATTCATTTGTTTTTAATTCTTTTCTTTTCCTAATTAGAATTTTTTTTTAACAAAAGTCTCATTAAAGATAGAACTTTAGTATTTCAATTCTTTTTACTTAGACATATTAAGGCAATCTCATGGTGAATGGCTTCCTCCCCTCCCCTTCCAACCATCTTAAGCAATTTCTCTCATTTTTAAACATTTTGGAATTTTATTGTCATTATCATTTCATCCTTTTTCTAATTATGTATTTACCTCTTCATTTCTATCATCCAGTAAAATATTTAATAAAGTTTCACTGACCATTATTCCTATCAATTGATGGGAACTGTTTGTTTTGTTGTCTCTGTATTTTTACCAAAATAATTTAAATTCTCCTGTTGAAATTTCCTTTTTCCTTTATTGTAAATATTTTTATAGAAACATTGTCTTTCTGCTTGCATTATTCGTTTTCTTCATGGTCTTCACAGAATCAAAACTGATAATGTCCATATTTTGATTCCCCTCTTTGAAAATATTGCTGTTACTTCTTTTAGATTTGGACCACTTGTACTTTTTTTTTAAATTATGACCCACTCTCAAGTGATGAATTCTTTCATGAGATATATAGGTAGAATATACTGGAATTTTTTTTTCCTTCTCTCATTATGTGTTTCCTACTTACAACCGCCCATCTCATGATCATTTCTTTCCTATTATTCATGATGCTGATGATTATGTGATGATTGGAGTCAGTGATGATGGTGATGGTGATGGAGGTGTTGCTGCAGATGAATGATCATAAAATAATAATAAAAATCTATGCAAGTCATGAAGAGACTACCTCTTGCCCCATACGTTACCAAAAAAAGTCATTGAGATAAAAGTCTAAATATACTGTAATAGAAAATTGAGTCATTAAAAAGTTCTCAATATCTAATATCTGTAGAGCCTCTTTCTTTGTATGTGACAATAACTTTTTATTCTAAATTTGTAAACTTTCTTTTGGCCATTGGAATTTTAAAATCTTAAAGTATTTGTCTTTGACTTTACAGTAAAACATAGTTGAACTTGTTTGTTTTGCTTTGACTTTCAATTTCTTCTTGTGTTTTGATATACTGCATAGTAGTCTTGGTTTATTTTTTGCATTAAATTATTCAGACTTTGGTTTGTAATGTTATTCTGGGGGAAATTACATTGATACATTTTTAAAATGGAAATTAAAATGTTTTGGTTGAGTAGAGATCATGAATTTTTGTGACATTATTGCTTTTTTCTTATATCTGTATATCTACTAAATTATTCTCTTTGGTGTCTTCAGTGAAATATATCACTGTAAATTCAGACTTTTTCCTTGTTTCCTATTATTTCTTCCTTTGAGAAACATATCTAGTATCACAATTCTTGTTTCTCTCTTAAACGGGAATCAGCTTCCAGTGGTTACAGGAGCCCTCAGGAAATTGGTGTCCACTTTGCATGATATATTAGTTTTTTTAATATTGGGTTATGTTGAATTAATTTAGTTCAAGTGTATTTCTGCTTTTACTAATTTTTTAGGTTTATTTTGCAAGGAGATGGGGTTAAGTGGCTTGCCCAAGTCCACATGGCTAGGTCATTATGAAGTATCTGAGGCCAGATTTGAACTCAGGTACTCCTGACTCCAGGGCCACTGCTTTATCCACTGAGTCACCTAGCCATCCCTGTATTTCTGCCTTTATGTTTTCCTGGTTATTTATTGGATGGGCAAATGCATAAACGAAAGTGAAAAGTCAAATAAATGAGAAAACAGAACTCCATAAAATGTGGATTAAAAGAGGGGCACTAAATTTGAGAGAGGCACACAGTTGAAGAGCAGCTGCACAGTCTAATACACTTCAATTATATTTCTAAAAAGACAGAGGGAGTAAACATAATTTTAGATAAAGTAAAAATAACAATGTTAAGTTCATTTGTTCCAGTTATATCTTTTTTGTGATCCCACAAGGCGTTTTCTTCCCAAAGACACTAGGGTAGCCTACCATTTCCTTCTCCATCTCATGTTACAGATGAGGAAAATGAACCAGAAGTACACAGCTAGTGTGTGCACACACACACACAGCTAAGACTATTCAGAAACAAGAACAAAATGGCCTAACAAAAAGTGCTAATTAGGGCAAAAGTACAATCGCCTAAAATGGAGGAAGAGGAGCTTAGCAAACATTTTAGAAATAGTGGATGATTCTTTACTCATCATTCATCTCATTTTAATTTTCTTTAGTTATGTTGTGTCTTAGTTCAGTGGTTTTCCTTTGAAGTAAAAACAGATCATTTTGTGATACATCTTTACTTAGAAAATTAGTAATAGGCATTATAAATTTTAATTTATATTATTTCTTTTGCTTAAGTGTTTATCTGGTTCAGGCTACATCCAAGATTTTTCCAGGTCTTCAAGAGTTACAAGAATGGCAATGTCTTTTATATCCTGCAAATAATAATTACTGTGGAGCAGTCTGTGAGGCTCTGATTTACAGAAAATGTTCAGCTCTCCATCTCGAAAAAGAAGTCTGGCAGAGTCCTGGTACTATTAACATCTGTGAATCATTAAATCAGTTGATTAGGACATCTATTATATCTCTTCTCTGGAATTTGCCATCAGGACAAGGTCATTTTATTATACTGAAGCATCACTTTGTTTTTGCAACTTTTTCAATCCTTCTACTATTCTGGCCTCATGATCCCATATGTGAATGTCTTCCAGGCCCTCAATTTGTATCTTTTTTACTGATGATTCCTTCTCCTTAGGGTTTTGCTTTTGAGTCCATAGGCTTTGAGACCATTCCAGCAAGGTGGCAGCATGACACTGTACCCCCTCCTTTCCTTTACTTCCCCTCCATCCAACCTTTACTTTTTAACTGCGGGGGTCCATCCTCTGTGAGGTCCTTGGAACCTGACAGGAGGGATAAAAGTTGGCGAAATGAGTTGAGTCAGCAAGTGGGTAAAGGCAGGAGCAGGTTGCCTGACTGTCAGTTGCTTGGATTTATTTTTATAGTTTCAGAATCATGTATGTTTCAAGCGAGCAAGCTGAGATCATTTCCTTGGTTACAAAAGTGTACAATTTTCATCATCAATCATATAGTTCATATGGTTACAAGTTTTAATCATGTCGTTACAAATTTAAGTAATAATCATATAGTTAATTGATTTCTTACCACTACTCAGATCATGATGATCTCAACCTGTCTGTTACCTTATTTATTACTACATTGTATAATTGTTAATTCATTTAACATTATTAATTAAGCAATTCTTTTAATGGAAATTTTTTTATATATTTTTTGTGTAAGTGTTTTTCAATACACTTCCTTAACAATCTATAATGAGGGTCTTTTTGCTTGTCCACCCATCTGTTAACTCTTACAATAACCAATTTTTCTTTCAGGCCTTGTTGGTAGAAACCACAGTTTCTGTGATTTTTTTATTCATTCCCAATAAACTAAGTCTGCTAGAATTCACATATAGGTCAACTTTACTAACTATTTTCTCACCATCTTTTTCATATATTCCTGAGTATTGTAAGGGGGAAAACTATTAATTTCCCTGGAATTCTATGTGACCCATCTTGTATCTCTTTTCCCTGTATATATTCTGACATCTCCTTGGAATTCCCAGTGTTGGGTTTTCCAGAAATTTCATAATGCTGAAGCCTTTTGTATGCCTCTGGGGGAGGCAGTCTTGTTAAATTTGGACAGAGTTTTGGACAGAATTTATTTTATTCAAGGAATTTTTCTGAAATCCTTCTTTTATAGTCATTCCACTATTAGGGTGAGCAGATATTGTAATCAATAATAAACTTTTAAATATTGGTATGCATGGATTCCCTATATATATTGAAGAAGGAAATGGTCCATCAGGCAGTGTGATTGTCTTGAGTCTTCTTGCTGTGAATGTGTCAAACAGCTTAGAAACCCTGGCTCCAAACAATACTCTATGGTATTTGGTGGTTGGTTTCTCCCCGCCCCCCCCCCCCCTTCCCAGATACAGACCTTCACTCAGAACCTGAGCACATCATCCTGAGGTGCAATGCAGGTTAACTCATTGCTTTCTACTTTGTCCTGGGCTCCATGGGATTCTTGGCCCTGGGGACATTCACTGTAGTTTTTTTGGCCAGAAACCTTCCTGACACCTTTAATGAAACCAAGTTGATCACTTTTAGCATGCTAGTGTTCTGTAGTGTCTGGATCTCATTTTTGCCCACATAGCAGAGCACCAAGGGGAAAGCGATGGTAGCTGTGGAAGTCTTCTTCATCTTGAGCTCTAGTGGTGGCTTACTTGTCTCCATCTTCATTCCTAAATGCTATGTGATGCTTTTGAAGCCACAGTGGAACACTCAAGAATGGGCAAATCATATACCCTCTGCTAGGGCATGCCATCATTCTAAAATATGAGCTCTGGTCTCCTAAAAATGTTATGAATATCCTGAAAAAAATGACTAGTTATGTTTGAGGTAAGATCTCTGTTCCCATCAGGGTCTCCATTATCTCCTCATCTGAACAAGTCCTTTCTCAGAGCTCTTCCTTTACCTCCATCCCACCACTACCCTTTTGCCAGTTGCTGAATCAATTCACTTTGTTTTTTTAGGTTTTTGCAAGGCAAATGGGGTTAAGTGGCTTGCCCAAGGCCACACAGCTAGGATTATTAAGTGTCTGAGACCAGATTTGAACCCAGGTAGTCCTGACTCCAAGGCCTGTGCTTTATCCACTACACCACCTACCCTCCCCTAAATTATAAATTTTCAGTATGATTTTCACTTTCATTTCTTTCTTTCTTTCCTTCATTTTTATTTTATATTATTGCAATAAACTTGTTGTGAAAATAAACATAAATCTCCCCCCACCCCAAAGATGAGAAACCTGAAGAATAGTGAGAGAGGAAATCAAAAGTATTTTTCAATCTGTGTTCAGCTTCTAATGGCTCTGTCTGCTAAGTGGTGAATTCGATAGAGCACTGGCCCTGGAGTCAGGAATAATTGAGTTCAAATCCAGCCTCAAATGCTTAATAATTACCTATCTGTGTGGCCTTGGGCAAGCCACTTAACCCCATTGCCTTTTTGAAAAAAATAAAAACCTACTAAGGCTACTAGAGAAGTTGCTTCAATATTTTTCCCCCACAATTTTTGTTACTAGCTTTATTTCCCCACTGCTTTATTCCTCCTCCCTCTCACTTATTCTATTCTCTCTCTCCTCTCATCCTGGCGGTGTTTAGAAGTATGTTGTATCTGAGTATTCTCTCCCCAATATTCCCTTTCTTCTATCATCTCCTCCCCCATCCCTTTCTTCTCATTTTTCTCTAGGGAAAGATAGAATTCCTCACCCTATTAAGTGTGTATGTTATTTTCTCTCTGAGCCATTTCTGATGAGAATGGAGGCTCACTCATTCCCCCTTGGCTTCCCCTTTGCCTTCCCCCTTTCCATTCCATTGAAAAAGCTTTTTTCTTGAATCTTATGTAAAATATCTTAGGCCCCTCTTGCTCTCCTTTCCCTTCCTTCCAGCACTTTCCTTAATCACCCATTGACTCTATCTTTTGACTGTATTATACTGTTCTGTATTATCCCATTATAGACAGCTCCTTTCTGTGCTCCTAGTCTATATATGCCCCTTTTTACTGAGAGATAAATGAAAGTTCATGGGAGTTATCAGCATCTTTCTCCTGTGTAGGAAAACAAAGAGTTCAACATCAATTCCCATAATTAGTCCTTCTTGTCCACCCCTTCTCTAGTTCACCTGAGTCCCACACTTGGAGATCAAACTCGGTTCAGCTCTGGTTGTTTCATTAGAGAGGGGTGAAAGTCCCCAGTTTCACTGCAAGTCCACCTTTTCCCAGAAGGAGGAGGCTCAGTTTTTTTGGATAGTTGATTCTCAGTTGTAAACCGAGAATGGTGATTCAAGAGAGGAGTCTAAAGGAAAGTTCATAAAACCTGGGGATTTCTCAAATAGGAATGGACTGTGAAATTGTTTCCTGTTCTGCAGCTAATTAATAGAAGGTAAATATTGATGTTTTGGGGACATCAGGGCAGTTGGGTGGCCAAAGGGCAGCCAGGAGTAGCAGTGAATAGAGGACCAAGCCTGGAGTCAGGAATGCTCATCTTCCTGAGTTCACACCTGGCCTCAGGTGCTTACTAGTTGCCTCAGTTTCTTCATCTAGTAACTAAGCTGTATATTTGCCAGAAAATTCCAAATGTCAAGCACTTCTGAAATACCTAAAAAAAGAAATAAAAATGATGGGAGCATGAGGTCAGTTTTTCATACTCCACCTTTTCTTCCCTCCTTGCCCACTGCTCCCTCCCTGGTTTGTTTCTGACTTTGTCTCTCGTTCCAGTATCTTGACCAGCTTGGGCTCTTCACCCTTAGTCTCTTCCTGCCCCAGCTCTGGTCCCTGAGGGAGGCAAGGCAAATTTGTCTCCCTGCTTCTGCTGGGGTCCCAGGAGCCTTCCCACAGGGATTCCTCTCTGAATCCCTCTCAGGCACCTTTTCTCAGGTGACTACTCTGGCCCAGGCCTGGTTCCAAACTTCATGGGCCACAAACGGCCAGCCCCTCCACACAAGGCCCTTCCAGCATGACAGGAGACATTCCAAGTCAGTTTAGTGCTGCTCATGTTGAGTAGATTCTCTGCCATTTCAGCAGAAATCACCTCTCCCAGGTGGGTGGGCCCTGCCCAAAATGTAGGAGAATATTTACTGGGTTAATCCCATTTTAGCCACAGACTATCTGACCTTCAAGGAGAGGTCTCTGAAGGAGGAAGGAAAAAGAGGAAAAACCTCCTGATAACTAAACTAACAATAACTGGTTATGAATAAGGAAAAATAATCATTTCTTTCAATATTATTCCTTCCTCAGTTTTATAATTCACATCATCAGTGGCCACAGGATCTATCAGAGCAAAATTATTTCTTCGTTAAAAAGAAACCTCTCAAAACAGCCCTCTCACCCCACCCCTGGGAACTGGGAGGAGGCTGAGTTACTCAATCTGAATTGGACAATTGCAGCTTCTTTCCAAGGACCTGGGAAGATTTTAGGACCTTTCTCAGAGAAAGTCCCCAGGAACCTGTTATTAACTCCACAAAAACACTTTCTAGATACTGAGAATTTAACAGATCTTTGGTACCACTCCCAAAGAATAAATCATCCTAATATGATTTAAAGCAAAACATAGTTAGTTTGTAAACATTGTACCACACTCTCAAATAGCTAAATTCATCATTTGACAGCATCAAAACCTAAAGAGGTTAATTTAGTGAGGGCATCATTGCATCGCCCTCTAGAAATCAGCTTTTCATTAGCAGCATTTTATACACAAGAGTTTCCAAAAATTTCAAATGGAAGACATAGGAGAATAAAATGAATAATACTTTGGATTTGGAACTAAAATGATTGCCTTCAGTTGCCTTCTGCTCAGTTGCCTGCATTTACAAACTTTATCCATAGAAAATCCCTTCCTGCCTAGATCAGTTCAACAATCCTGGCATTCAGAGACCCGGGGCATCTTGTTCCAATGTCCCTTTTATGATTCTTACACTTTTTAAACAAATCTCCTTCTTATCGTATTTTAGGTGAATTTTGCACCCAGTTCTGACCACCCCCTCTGTGAGGTCAGACAATGGAAGACTCCTACTAGATTGGCACCCAATTGAGTTTAGGACAAATGACCATTAGTTCTAAAAGGTCACAGAGGGACCCTCAGTTTACCCTCAAACTATAAGACCTCCCCTCAGTCTGCTGTCCAAAGGGGATCATGACATTCCTGCTCCTGAGGAGGAGGAGGGTCTAAATCTTAGGGAAGGGGGAACAGATGCAGCAGTTCTTGAAGGAGATTGTTGGGTGGGTCCAGGTAGACCTACAGGCTTGGGTGGAGTTTTAAGGATGGGTGGAGTCTGGAGTGGATAAGTGCTCCTTCCAGTGGGGAGAGACTTCTAGAAAGGCCTTCCACAAGTTTGGGTGGCACGGCTTGGGGAGAAGAGGAGGAAGGGTCCTGGGCTGAGTGGGGCTCTGGGGACTTGGAGATCCCTCTAAAGTGGCCTGAGAAGAAGCCAGAACTTGTCTAGCTGAGAAACCTCTGCCCTCTTCCCTTGGAGCCCAGATCTCTCTGCCTTCCTGGACCTGAGGTCTCTGACTCCTGGAAACCAGCTCTGGGTGGGGGGTGCAGGTCTCAAGACAGTTGGAGCCCACGCCCCTTCCCCGCACCCCCACTTCCTGGTGTCCGCTGGCTGCCCTTTGTCTGGGGTCTCATCCTGCTCATCTGACCAAGAGGTGAGTGTCTGAAGGGAGCAGGTCCCCTCCCAGCCCTGGCTCCTGGACCCCAAACTTCTGCTCTCCCAGAAGGTCCCAGGAGTTACCCCAGCTCCTAGTCAGACCTCAGGACATGGTCCTCCAGCTTTCCCAGGCTCAGGGTCCCTCTGGAGTCCTTCTGGCCATCCTGATCTCCCTGCTGGGGGCCTCTGAGACCCTCCCCCTGCTCCCCTTCCCCAGACTCCTGGGGCCCTGCCTCCTCGGCTTCCAGAGCCTCAGCTCCCTTCCAGGAGCTGGTTCCCAGAAGGGATTTAGTCTCAGGCTTCCCCTGGTCATTCCTGGGCCAGAGGGCCAGAGCCCTCCCCTTGGCCAGCTGTCCCTCCCTCCTGGGGCAAGCAAGAAGTCCGTGGTCTGGATGGTGTCTGCACATGTGGGGGGTGCTGGGAGAGGTGATGGAAAGCCTCCAGGGAGTCAGTGGGAGGAGTCCTGGACCTCTGATTGTCCTCATCCCCTCTGGAATCCCAAAGCTCCCTCTGTCTCCTGAAGGGGAGTGGGGAGAAAAAGGGGAAAGGGAGCCAAACCTGCTGCCCCCTTCTATAATAGTTTGGAGTCTCTCTCTGTCCCTTGTGGGGTCTCACCCTCTGTAACTCCCTCTAGGTCAACCCCCTGCCCAGGAAGACAAGGACAGACCTCTGCCCCTCCAGGATCCTCCTTTTCCATTTCAGTCTGCAGAGGACCCAGGACGGACCAAGCAGGGAGCCTGGAACCTGAGGGAATGGCCCCTGGGAGCCCCAGCCCCCCAGCCCAGGTGAGTGCCCTTCAATCTCAGGGTTAAACAAAATGAGCCATAGAGCACCTTGTCTAGGAGACTTCCAGGACCTTCCTGAAGGGCCCTTTCCTTACAAAAGTGGAGAGGAGGTAGAGGAGCAACCTTGCTCTGGTCTCTCCTTCTGTTTTCTTTTGTTTCAAGGTCTTCCACATTTTTCTACCACCCTCCTTTCCCTCCCCCTCCCCAGGAAGCCTGAGAGTCTGGTAAAAGTAGTACAGGGTCATTTGTGCTCCACATATTTCCATATTGGTCATATTGGGGAAGAGGAATTAGAACTAAGGGGGAAAAAATGAGGTAGAAAGGAAAAAAAGTTTGTAAAACATGAACATGGCCTGCTTTGCTCTGCCCCCAGACTCCATAGTTGTTTCCTCTCAATGTTTCCTCTCAGGACTGTCCTTGGTCACTGGACAGCTGAGAGGAGCCACCTCCATCCTAGAGGACCATTATTAATGAATATTAAAGTGCGCAATGTTCATTTTGTTCTGCTCCCTTCACTTAATATCTGCCCATAGGAGTCTTTGAAGGCATCTCTAAAGTCTGACCACTCATAATTTCTTATAGAACTATATAATACTCCACAACATTCACACACACGTATCTCGTCCAGCCATTCTGCGGTGGATGGGCATCTTCACAATTTCCAGTCTTTTACCACTGCGAAAAGACCTGCTGCGAATAATTTTGAATGTGTGACATTTTTCCATTTTTCCTGATTTCGTCTGGATATAGGCCTAGTATTGATACAGATGACTGAAAGGTTAGGAACAGTTTTATTGCTCTTTGGACATAGCATTGAAGTCCCAATTATCCTCTCCAACAGTCATCATTTTCCTTTTTTTTGTCATCTTAGTCAATCTAATAGATGTGAGTTGATACCTCAGAGGAGTTTATTTTTGCATTTCTCTAATCAGTAACTATCTGGATTCACCTATTTCAACAATGAAAAGGGGGAACTTGCCACCAATGAGGAGGAAATTAAAGAGAGAATTCAGGGCTATATTGCCCAAAGTTATACCAATCCATTTGAACGCCCTGTGGGAACTGCTTGAATATTTACACAAATCCAAACTACCCAGATTAACAAAAGAGGAAATAAAATATTTAACCCCATTTCAGGAAAAGAAATTAAAGAAACCATCAATAAATTTCCTAGGAAAAATCTCCAGGTTGGGAAAGATTTATAAGTGAATTCTACCAACCATTTAAGGCACAACTAATTCCAATTCTATATAAATTATTTTCAAAAATAAATGTTTTGTCAAATTCCTTCTATGAAACGATTTTGGTGCTGATTAAACCATGAGGAGTCAAAACAAAGAAATTATAGCCTAATTTCCTTAATGAACATTAAAGGCAAAATATTAAAATTTTGGCAAAGAGATTACAGCACATTAGTACTAGGATAATCCATCATGTTTGGGTAGATTTATACCAGTTACACAGGAATGGTTCAATGTTAGGAAAACACTTAAAAATTGAATATATTAATAACAAGACCAACAGAGATCTTATCTCAATAGATGCTGGAAAAGTCTGTGACAAAATAAATCCATTCAAAATGAAAAACTAGAGAGTATAGGAATAAATGGAGTTTTCCTTAAAATACTAAGCAGTATCTATCTAAAACCATGAACAAATATTATATGTGTTGGGGATTAGCTAAGTAGCATTTCCAGTAAGGGTAGCAGTGATAGAAGGATGCCCCTTGGCACCATTATTATTCCGTATAACATTGGACGGGAAGCTAGGTGGCGCAGTGGATAGAGCACTGGCCCTGGATTCAGGAGGATCTGAGTTCAAATCCAACCTTATCGAGGTCCAGCCTCCCCGAGGTCCTTGGAACCTGACAGGAGGGATAGAGAGGGTGAAATGTGTTGAGTCAACAAGTGGGTAAAGGCAGGAACATGTTGCCTGACTGTCAGTTGCTTGGATTTATTTTTATAGTTTCAGAATTATGTTTGTTTCAAGCAAGCAAGCAAGCTGAGATCATTTCCTTGGTTACAAGAGTGTACAAGTTCATATGGTTACAAGTTTTAATCATGTGATTAAAAGTTTAAGTAATAATCATATAGTTAATTGATTTCTTATCCCTACTCAGACCATGATGACCTTAACCTGTCTGTTGCCTTATTTATTTCTACATTGTACAATTGTTTATTCATTTAAAGTTATTAATTAAGCAATTCTTTTAATGGAAAGTTTTTTATATTTTTTGTGTGTAATGTTTTTCGATACACTTCCTTAACAATCTACAGTGAGGGTCTTTATGCCTGTCCACCCATCTTCTAACTCTTACAATAACCAATTTTTCTTTCGAACCTTGTTGGTAGAAGTCACAGTTTCTGTGACTTTTTTTCTTTCCCATAAAACTAAGGCTGTTGGAGTTCACATGTCAGTCACCTGTACTATTTTCTCACCATCTTTTTCATATATTCCTGTGTATGGTAAGGGGGGGGCAAAACTATTAATTTCCCTGGAATTCTCTCTGACTCATCTTGTATCTGTTCTCCCTGTATATATTCTGGCATCTCCTTGGAATTCCCAGTGTTGGGTTTTCCAGTGATTTCATAATGCTGAAGCCTTTTGTATGCCTCAGGGAGATGCAGTCTTGTTAAATTTAGACAGAGATTACAATCTGTTTTATTCAAGGAATTTTTCTGAAATCTTTCCTTTATGGTCATTCCACTATTAGGGTGAGTAAATATTGTAATCAATAATAAACTTGTAAATATTGGTATGCATGAAATCCTTATATATATTGAAGAAGGAAATGTTGTTTCTCAAGGCATTGTGGCTGCCTTGAGTCGTATTGCTGCAACTGTGTCAAACAACTTAGAGACTCTGGCTCCCAACACAACCTCAGACACTTCGTAATTACCTAGTTGTGTGACCTTGGGGAAGTTGCTTAGCTCCATTTGCCTTTTAAAAAAAAATATGTGTGTGTGTGTATATATATATATATATATATATATATATATATATATATATATATATATAGAGAGAGAGAGAGAGAGAGAGAGAGAGAGAGAGAGAGAGAGAGAGAAGAGAGAGCATTAGAAGTGTTAGCTTTAGTAATGAGAGGAAAAAAGACATTAAAGGAATTAAAAATATCATAGAGGAATAAAGGTTTAACATTTTGCAGATGATATTATGGTATACTTAGAGAACCCTAGAAAACTATCTACAAACTATTATGATTTCAGTAAAGTAGCAGGATATAAAATAAACACATATCAGTCACACATGAGTCATCAATTTTTCTTTATATGAACAACAATGCCAAAGGCCAAGAGATGAGAAGAACCATTTCAAGTAACTGCAGACCACATAAAATGCTTTGGAATCTAACTCCTAAGACAAACCTAGAAAGTGTATGAACACAATTATAAACACTTTTCATGCAAATAAAGTCAGACCTAAACAATTGGAAAAAAGGCATTACTTGCTCATGGATAGGCCAAGCTAATATAATAAAAATGACATCTTTCCAAATTAAACCCATCAAGGTATCAAATTGCTTTTACCAGACTAGAAAAGTAGTCACAGAATTCATATGGAGTAAGAAAAGTTCAAAAATAGCAAGGGAACTGGTGAAAAAAATGTAAAGGAAGGTAGACTGGCCCTACCAGATCTATAATTGCACTATAAAGAGGCAGTCTTCAAAACTTCCTGCTACTGGTTTCAAAACAGAGTAATGGATCAGTGGATTAGGATAGGTTCAAAAGAAACTAATAAATGACTCCAGTTTGACAAATTGAAAGACATTCACTTCTAGCCTGGGAATTCACTATTTGACAAAAACACTTGGAAATACTGGAAAATAGTATGGGAAAAACTAGGTATAGGCCCACATCTCACAGCCTATCCCAAAATAAGGTCAAAATGGATGCAGGATTTAGACATAAAGGGCGACATCATAGATAAATGAATAGACTAAGAAATTCTCTGTCAGGTCAATGGAAAGGGGAGAAATTTTTGACCAAATCAGAAAAAGAATACATTAAAAATTGTCAGATGATTGATTTTAACTCTATTGAATTAAGAAGGTTTTGCACTAATAAAACCAATGCTTCCAAGATTGGACGGAAAAGAAAGGTGGGAAACAATTTCCACAACTAGGAGTTTCAATAATGGTCTCATTTCTAAAATATATAGAGAGAATTGAACCAAATTTATAAGATTGCAAATCATTAATAGTCAAAGGATATGAGCAGGCTGTTTTCAAATGAAGAAATTAAAGCTATCTATAATTATAAGATAAAATGTTCCAAATCATTCTAGATGAGAGAGAAGCAGTTTAAAACCACCATGAACCACCTCATAACTCAGATTAGCTAAGATGAGAAAAGGAAAAGCAATGTTAACTGGAACATTAGTTCACTGTTGGTAGAGTTGTGATATCACCCAACCATTCTGGAGAGCAAAATGGATTATGCTCAAAGAACATTAAATTAAATTTAACTGAGCATACTTTTTGACTTAGTAATACCAATATTAGACCTATATGCAGAAGAAAATTATAGAAAAATGGAGAAATTTCTTGACGTTCCAAAATATTTGTTGGAGCTTCTTTTGTAGTAGTAAAAAATGAGAAATTGAGGGGATGCCCATCATTTGGGGAAATGGCTGAACTAGTTATGGAATATAAATATTATGAAATAGTATTGTTCTATAAGAAACCATGAATCATGAACTCTGGAGAAGCATGGAATGAGTTGCAGGATCTGAAGCTGAGAAAAGGTAAAAGAACCAAGAGAACGATGTATATACATGTATATACATCAACAACAACATTGTGAGATGAACTACCACCTTGATGGAAGCAGCTGCTCTCTGGTTCATCCACATCCAGGTTTAAAAAAAAAAAGAACAGAATCTGAATGAACAGTGTTCACTTTTTAAAAATTTCTCTTGTTTTTCCTTCTATCACATGATTTTCTTTCTTTTCCCTTTATAATCCTAATTCTTCATGTCAAAAATGACTAATATGTAAACATGTTAAACATAAATATATTTATACAGCATTCACTAGACTGCCACTGAGGTGAGAGAGGTGAGAAGGGAGGGTGCAAGAAAATTGTGGGATTTCTAAATATAGATGTATGTTGAAAAACTTTTATAACAGGGCAAATGGGATAAAATAATTTAAAATATCAATAAAAATGATTTGGAGCATTTTTTCTTACCACTATGGAATAGTTTTAATTCCTTTATCTGAAAACTTGCTGTTCAGTTCAGAAAACTTGCAGACCCCCACCCTAGGTGAGTGCAGTTCATTTTCAGTCTAAGGGAGCATTTCCTTAGTCCTAGAGCATTGTCTATGAGGCTGGCATTCCCATCCTTATGGGCCATTTTTTTAATTATTATTTTTTGTTGCCTTTGTGAGGCAATGGGGTTCAGTGACTTGCCTAAGGTCACACAGCTAGGCAATTTCTAAGTGTCTAAGGCAGTACTTGAATTCCTGTCCTCCTGTCTCTAGGGCTGGTGCTCTATCCATTGCACCACCTAGCTAAACCTCCCCTGTGCCACCTAGCTACCCGTATGGTTCATTTCTTTACAAAAAATAGAGAGGACATTGAATACAGAAGTAACAACATTGCCCTGCTCCCTCCTTCTGTGTTTTAAATCGATTTTTTTGAAGTTTAACATCTCATGCTCTATCTCCCTGCAGGGCCCCCCTCCCCAAATTTCCACCCATTCCCTGGTTTTTTATTTTTGAGTTTTCCTTAATGAAAACTGAATTGCACGAATGACCCCTTCACTCTTTTCTCTCTATTCTGTAGAGTCATGTGTTTGCTCTGTCCATGTATGTTCAGTATTCCCCCCTTTACCTTTTTCTTCCCCTTTTTCTCTTACTCCCTTTCTCTGTCTTCCTCTCTCTGTGTTTGTCTGTCTGTCTGCTTGCCTGTCTCTCTCTCTCTCTCTCTCTCTCTCCCTCCTTGAGCTGCTGGACATGCAGGGAGTTTTGATTAACATCCAATAACCCCCTGAAATACAACAAGATCCTTGGACAAAAAAAGATACAGAAAAAGTGAATTTTTTTAAAAAACCTGAAGAGCTGGCTTAAAGCTTCCTAGAGCTTTAGCAGAACCATAACCATCACAAAGGCAAATCAGCATCTTCTTTAGGAGTCTGCTATTTAATTAGCATTTGTTCAGCTCCTGCTATTTGCCTAATTACAGAAGATTGGGTAGAAAGAGGGAATTTCAGGAATTATTCAGAGTCCCTGGGGAAAGGTGATATTCCAAGGCTACCTTTTTGTTTTTCTGGTTCAATTATTTCACTCTTGCCCTTGACCTTCTTTGGAGTTTTCTTGCTAAAGCTACTGGTGTAATTGACCATTCCTTTCTCCAATCATTTAATAGATGAGGAAAGTGCGGCTAATTAGGTGAAATGACTTGCCCAGGGTCACCCAGCTAAGCAGTATCAGGGGCTGGAATTGAACTCACATCCTTCTGACTCCAGGGTCTGCTCTCTGTCCTCTGTACCACCAACTGCCCAAAGAGGTCCCCAGGGCGTGTCCAAGACAGAACAGATAAAATGGAATAAGTTTAAGCTCTTGTCCAAATCCACTTTTGATGATCTTTAAAGGACTCCTTTGAATTAAATGCTATTATCCTTAATTTCACAGGTGAGGAAACTGAGACAAAGAGTGGGGAAGTTGCCCATGGTCACACAGTGTCTGAAATCAGATTTGAACTCAAATCTTCCAGATTCCGGGTCTAGGATTCTATTCACTGAGTCAAAGCTTTCTTTTAACAAGGAATAATCTTTCGGCACCAAAAATAAATAAGCAAACAGCCACATAAGAGAGTTGCTGAACTTTATTTAAAATGCCCAGGAGGAGTTTGGGACTGATATGTGTGCAATGACTCTGCACTTCTAACAAGCCACCCAAACATGATCACAACTCAGGATTTCACCTGGGATCAAACCTTTTTCTCTTCTATTCTGTTTAGGGAAATGTTGAGCTTCCTGAAGATCTTCATCAAGTTAAGAATAAGAATCCAAAGCTAAAGAATTCTTCAAGTCTTAAGTCAAAATCACCTTTTCTAAGAACCTTTTCCATTCCTTAAATAGCCAATACATTTCCCCATGGAATGACACCTTCTGTCTATTCTCTGTGGGTCCTAGAGAGAGCTGGTCCTATAGTCCAGAAGACCTCAGTTCAAAAGCTGCCTCTCTTGCTCCAACATGGGCCAAGCCACTTAACCTTTGTCTCAGTTTCCTCATCTTCAAGAAGGAAGAGCAACAGAACCACTGCTCTCTAGGTTGTTGGGAGCTGAAATCAGTCCATCAGTAAAGACTTATTAAGAGTCTATTTTGTCCATTCACTATGCTGAGCTACAGGGATTCAAACAGAGGCAAAGATGGTCCCTGACTTTAAGGATCTCACTATTTATTGGAACCCATCCAGACATGAATGAAGTGAAACAAGTCTGTCCTTGTTCCCAGGCTCTTTAGTATGATGTTTTCAGCCATATTATCACATGCCTTCACTGAGGATGAACACAGCCTCACAGTAAGCTGCCCCACATCTTCTACTTGTAAAGGCTACAAGCCAAGATGAAAGATGAGGGAGGGTTGGTGCAGGATCTTCTGTTTCCAGGTGATTGTGCTTCAGTGCAGCCTCTAAGGCTTAGCTGCAACAAGTATGAAAATATTCTCTACTGCTTGTGCTAGTTTTGATCTAACAATGAACAGCAAGAACACCCAGGTGCTCCATCAGCCCCACCACACCATCTAGATGTTCAATTACTGATTAAAGCCAATAGTGTCTTTCCAGGGAGGTCCACATTGACAATGAGGTTGACACTGACATTGCCAGAGCTCGCCTGGTATTTAGGAGAGTAAAAGAAAATGTGTGAGAGACAGAGAGAGAAGAGGTTGTAGACTGACCACCAGACTGAAGCTCTACAGAGCCATTATGTTGCCCTCATTGCTCTATGCCTGTGACTCCTGTACAGTCTACCAGTGCCATGGAAGGAAACTGAACCACTTCCATTTAAATTGTCTTAGGAAGACTCTGAAGATCCCCTGGCTAGAGAAGGTTCCAGACCCTGAGGTTCTTTCTCAGGTAAATTGCCAAACATTCCAACATTACTGCACAGAATGCAACTACAATGGACTATACACATTGTTAGGATGTCAAGTGTATGCTTCCCATACAAAAGCTATTTTATGGAGAACTCACTCATGTCAAGTGTCCATGAGGGTGTCTAAAGAAGTGATACCGAAGCACCCTGAAGCCTCATTGAAGGATTTTGTAATTGACTGTGCAACATGGGAGGCCCCTGCTCAGGACTGCCCAGCATGGCATGACCTCATCACTGAGGGGGCTGTGCTCTATGAGGTAGGCAGAATGGAAGCAGCTCAAGGAAAATGTGATATCTACAAGTTTAGAGTACCCACCCCAGGAGTTCCCATGGATGATTTGTACCTGATCTGTGGTAGAACATTCCAAGTTCGTATTGGTCTGATCAATCACAGACAGACACATTGCCATTTGTGTCAAACGTGGTAATGTTATTTTGGTTTTCTTGTATAAGAAAGGACAATAACCAACCAATTTATCAGAGGGTCATCATGTAAACACATACAAAAGTCAGTCATATACTGGATAACCAGGAAATAAACAACAGAGAAGGCACTAAAAGTAAGAGATATTGGGGAAGTCTTTCAAAAGGAGGTAAATTTTGGTTTGAACTTCAGAGAAACAGGACAGTCTTGAAACAGACCAAACCACATGCAAGCTATTGCCATAGTCCAAGTGAGGTGAGCCGGGTCTGTGCTATCAAGACTAAAACATCAGAGGGGCAACTAGGTGGCACTGATCCTGGAATCAGGAGGGCCTGAGTTCCAATTCAAACTCAGACACTTAATACTTACTTTACTGTGGGACCTCAGTCAAGTCTCGCAAAAAAATTTCAGTGATGAGAAGGGGATATATTTCAGAGATATTGAGAACATTAATATCATAGAATGAGAGGGTAGGAGGATGATACCTTGCTTGGGAGCCTGAGTGCCTGGATAATGGTGTGGTCCTTGACTAGAATAAGGACCAGAAGGGGAAATAAAATGAGTTCATTTATACCTATGTTGAATGTAAGACATCGTGAATTAACCTCATAGTTCAGGTTGTCTAAAAGGCCACTGGAAGCAAAAGGGGCTCAACTGGAATGGTCTCAGCTTTTAAAGTATAATAGATGTCATTAGAGTGATTGGGTGGAATTTTCAATAGTCAATAATTTCTTAAATGGCATTTGTGAACTAAAATCTTTATTAAGAACTAGACACAACCTTATGGACAGATATTGTTAGTCCATAGCCTCATGAAACTGGCATTCTCGCAGTGAAAGAGAACGTCCCCCATAATGCAGAAGATGGAGGGGAGGAGAAAGTGTCTAATTAGAAGGGGGAGGATAGAGAAGTGAGTCAAAGCCAGGTAACAAATGAAATGCTATCTGTGCTGAGCTTCCTTCTAAAATGGGGGTAGGGAATCACAATCTAGCCTCAGGGTGATGAATGATATAGGAGGAAAGAAGTTGGAAATGGCTTCTTTTGGCATTAGAGATCCATCTGGAATGAATTGCTAATCAATAAAATGACTTCCAACCTATATTGAATGAACATATTGTGCGTAAATACTCTGCAGTGAAGAATAGTGAATCAAGAGACCCTAATGTAAAGGACAAGCTTGTAAAGTTTCAGGGATCTCCCAAAGTGTGAATGGATTAATATATTTGTTTGCTGTTCAGTGGTTAATTTATAGAAATAAAGGAAGTTAAAGACAAAATATTGGTTCCAAATAGAGCATAAATTATTTTAAAGAAGAGTGAAAGAACTTTTCCTGTCCCCATTGTGATCATTCTTATTTCTATATAAACATCCAAATTAATGAAAATGTATCATTAGTAAAAGAAAGCAAAAATAAGCCAAGGCATAAGATTTTGTTCTTTGGCACATCACCCCTAAAGCCTCTTTAAGCCCTTAATATAACAATAGATATAATTTCTGTCTTTTGATGAAAACAGGCTCAATACTACCTTGATGCAGATTGCAGTTATCGATGCCTAAGAATCCTCTTCATAATATGATAACAGTGACCAAGTTGCCTAAATTGAGTTGCTTATTCAATGCCTTACAAATCAAGCTATCAAAAATGACTTTATTGAGCTAGAAATAATAGTGACATAATTCATATGGAGGAATAAAATTTCAGGAATATCAAGCGAATGCAGGAAGAAAAATACAAAGGAAGGAGACCTCGGTTTACCAGATCTAAAATTCTATGGCAAAGTATCTGTCAACAAATCTGTGTGATACTGGCTGAGAAAGAAGTGGATCTGTGGGATAGATTGGGTACTAAAGAAATGGTAGTAAATGCCTAAAGCATGACGAACACAAAGACTTCAGCTTCAAGGATAAGAACTCCCTGATAAAAACTGAGGTACACATCAACCTCTCACATCCTATACCAAGATAAGGTCGAAATGGGTACTGGATTTAGACAAGAAAGGAGACACCATAAGCCAATTGGGACAACAAAGAATATTTTATATGTTCTATGGAAAGGGGAGCACTTTATGACCAAAGAAGAGAGAAATCTTTGCAGAATGCAAAATAGATCATTTGGATTACATCAAATTGAAGTATTTGTTCAAGTAAAATGAATGCAACCTATATTAAAACAAATATAGTAAGTTGTGAAAGAATTTTTAATGCTAGTGTTCCTGATAAAGGACTCATTTCTAAAATTTCTAGAGAACTGAGTCAAATTCAATGGAATACAAGCTATTGCCCAATTGATAAATCATCAAAGGACATGAGCAGGCAGTTCTCAGATGAAGAAGTTAACAATACAATTGTTTGAAAAAATGCTCTAAATCATTGATTGATTAGAGAAATGCAAATTAAAATGAAGCACTACTCCTCATGCATTAAATTGCTAATGTGATTAAAAGTTAAAGGATTCCTGTTGAATGGGACGAGTGACAACTGAGTACTAATAATCGTTAGTAGAGTTGTGAACTGGTACAACTTTTACAGAGAGCAATGCTCAAATACAATTCTAATGGACTTGTGATGGAAAATTCCATCCACTTCCACAGAAGGAACTATGGAGTCTGCATACAGACCAGAGTTTACTATTTTCAATTTGTAAAATTTTTTATGTATTATGATTTTTTCCCTCTCCTGTTTTTTCCTTCCATTTTTGATTTGATTTGTCTTTCCCAGTGAGTAATAAGGACATATATTTAGCATAATTACACAAGTATAACCTATATTAAATTGTTTTCTGCCCATCAGAGGGATAGGGAAGGGAGAGAGGGAGAAAAATGTGAAATTCAAAACCTTACAAAAAATCATTTTTGAAAGCTATCTTTGCTTGTAGTTGCCAAAATATATAAATGAAAAATAATAAAAACAATCCTTTTGTGGCAGCTAGGTGGCACAATGGATAGAGCACTAGCTCTGGGTCAGGAGGACCTGAGTTCATATCCAGCCTAGACACTTAATAATTTCCTTGCTGTGTGATCTTGGGCAATTCTCTTAAACCCATTGCCATGTAAAAATCCAAAAAAGAAAAGCAAAATAATCCTCCTCATGTTTTCATCTTGTTCAGATTTTCTCACTTTGAGGAAAATAACATTTTTCTTTCTCTGTAGTGACCAAATCCACAGCACTTACTATAGTTTCTCATGAACTCTTTTTTGGAAAATTTTATTTATTTAAGGCAATAGGGTTAAGTGACTTGCCCAAGGTCACACAACTAGGCAATTATGAAGTGTATTGGAACTCATTGGAACTCAGGTCATTCTGACTCCAGTGTCAGTGCTCTAGAATACTCCACCTAACTGCCCCTCACAAGGTCTTCATGAAATTTTCTTAATCTATCATTGTTCACAGTTCTTAGCTTTCCTCCAGAAATCCTTTTATCTTTCTGAGAGAACACATCACTTTCCTTCTTCTAAAGAGATTACCATTCCATAGAAGAATATTTCTCAGTTTTCTTTCAACTCAAAATATCCATTGCTTTTTCAAATACTCCCTTGGATTTTCAAGATTATAGTTCCTTGTGCTGGCTCTGATTCTTATAAAAGATGGGACCTTTGGGCAATTTCCTCTCTTTGCTTCTGTTTCCTTTTGTACATTGATGAGCATTGACCTGGATCAATTCTGAAGCTTGTGTCAACTCCAAGTTGTCTGCATGTGGATGTTTTAGGAGATGGCCTTCAAGGATGTGGCTGTGGACTTCACCCCGGAGGAGTGGGACCTGTTGGACAATGATCAGAAGCAGCTGCACAAGGACGTCATGCTGGAGAATGCTCAGAACTTCCTTTTCCTGGGTAAGGACCATTCCCCAGGTAACTGAGAATCTTCCATTAAAAGGAATGTCCTCAGCTCTCTCCCTAGAGGAAGGTTTGGGCCATTGATCACCTCTTAGAAAGGCCAAAGTGATGGCCTCCTGATCCGAAGAGAGACCCTTGTTCCATATGATAGGGAGCTAGACACAAGTCTGCAAAGTCTCTAAACATTGATCCTGCAGCTTCTACTTGTAGACGGCCAGTGAGGCAATGAGGGGGGGACCCTCTTCCTCCCAAGTCTGCCCTTCCTCTTTGGGAACTATTTGGTCATTAGAATGTTCTTTTTGTTACTAGGGACAAATGTGTAACTCACTGCTCTTGGTGTTAATCATAGATTTCTAGCATATCAAGAGCACCCTTGTTCTTCCTTCATATGCCACCCAAGTCCAGTAGAGATGCAGGGAAAGAAAGTGAAGGGATTAAGTATTTATAAACATCTGCTGGGAGCCAGACACTGTACTAAGAACTTGTTATACCACTCAATCCTCCCAATTATCTTTTGGTTTGGATTTCTGTTATTATCCCATGTTATAATTGAGGAAACTGAGGCAAATAGATTAAGGGACTAATTCATGGCTCAGTAAGAGTCTGAGGTCAGGTGATCCTGACTCCAGCCCAGTATGTTCCTGTCCAGTTGCAATGCCTCTAAATTCTGGGCCATGGAAGCTATTAAATGTGGACATCTTTCTATGAAGGAGACAAGCAAAGTTGGAATTTTATGATTCCCAAATTACTTGCAGTAATGTGGCTCTGCTTTGCATGACCCCCCCCCTTCCCTAATAAGGATTAATTCCAAACTTCTCTCCATCCTCATGCCTAATTCATTCCTTCTATGTAGGATTTCCAGTTTCCAGAGAAGATTTGATCCCCCACTTGGAGCAAGAGGGTCTAAGGACCTCCTGTCCAGGTGAGTGAGGACTGAGGGATGTGGGTTACATCCCAGGAGGTTTCTGGATGTGTCAGTAAAGAAGTGTTAGACTCAGCAACACCTGACTTGGTATTTCTTTTCAGACACTTTTCAGCAGTGGGATCCTGGGTAAGGATCTCTGATTTCCAGTGTCCTCTTCTGTATTATGAGTGGTTGAATTCCCTGGACTCTCAGTTCCCTTCTTTTAAAATATTTCTTTCCAGTTATTCACAAAGATAGTTTTTTTAAAAAAAATTATCCTTTTGTAAGCTCTTGAGTTCTGCATTTTTCTTCCTCTGTCCCTTTCCACCCTGCTCCCTATGGTAATGAGCAATGAGCAATCTGATAATGGTTTTACAAGTACTACAATCATGTTAATGTGTTTCCACAGTATTTTCCATTAGCACTGGGGTGGGAGGGCAACAATGATAAAGATAGAAAAACCATAAAGGAAGTTTGAAAAAGTAATGCAAATATGCGTTGCTCTATACTCAGTCTTCATATTTTTTTTCCTTTGATTCTAGACTGAATTTTCCATCACAGGCCTTCGAAGATTGTCTTTGATCTCTGTAATTCTGAGCAGAGCTGAGTTCATCATAATTGGTCTTCTTATGGTGTTTCTGTTAAAACCTATAGTGTTCTCCTGGTTCTTGTATTTTTCTTCTTGTTTTTTGTTTTCTAGACAATGGGGTTGTGACTTTCTCACAGTCACATGGCTAGGTGTCTGAGGCAAGATTTGAATTCAGGTCCTCCTGACTCCAGGGCCAGTGCTCTATCTACTATACCACTCAACTGCCCTGCAATTTTTCTTCTAGTGACACTTCACTGATCCTATTAGTGATCTTTGTTGGGTATTTGTGATCATGAAGCTCTCCTCTGACTCTCTAGAGAGGGCTGAGGCTGTCAAATATGAGTTATTTCTAAGTCAATATGAAACTACTATGTGATAAGTGGATATAAGAAAGTACAAGGCTCATCCTCTGAAAGCATAAGGCTTTCTGGGATCCCACAGTTTGGTGAGAAAGACAGCATGGACACAACTGCTATTGCAGCCCATCAAGAGAAGGTGGGCAGGCACTAAGGTTCAGAAAAGCCTCGGTAAGAGTTCTAGGCAGGCGCACCAGCCAGGGAAAACCCACACTGTTGGAGCAACAAAGAGGCCTCTGCCCCACTGCATCCTAGCCTATGTGGAGGGTAAGGCAGGTGAAATAGGGCTAGAAAGGGACAAGCGGGCAGAAGATGAAGAGCTTGAAGAGTCCACCCCAGAATTTTATCTTTGGTCTTCAAGCCCCTGGAATAAAGTGGGGAGTGCCATGGTCAGGCAAAGAACTTGAGGGAGATGAATTTAACAGGTGATGGAAGTTGGAGTGACCTGGGAAGAGACGTGAGTCAGTTCTTTTAATACCTCAACATGAGGTCATTTGGACCTCCAACCATAAAAGGGGCAATGATGGTACAGAAAGGGAAGTATTTGAGAAAGTTTACAAAGGTACAATCTCCTGCTGCAATGTTGGGGCAGGGGTGTGGGAGTGATAATGAAGAGTGGATGACACCTAATTTGGTCCATGAATGATTGTGAGGTTTTTGTAGTAGCAAAGCAAGATTACAGGACCATTGGGTTGCATGAGATGGGTGGGACAGAATAAATGAGGAATCCCAAGAGAAAGTAATATCCAAGAAACTTAGAGAAAAGAAAAAAGTATCAAGAAAAAGTGGATGATTGATAGTATCCAAGGCTGCAAAAAGGTCTTTGGCATACTATCTATGCATCAGAATAAATGATCAGAAAAGCAGATCTAACTGAAAATGATGAGGGCTAGTAAAAAAGAGGAAATTTATTTCTCAGGTTATCATAAAATTTACAAAGAATGACCACAGGATAAAGCATCAAAAATGGTCCATTTGGAACACTTGGGCAATTTCCTGAACATAAGAAAATAGCATTGTTGGCAACAATAAGCCTTTGATCCAAAGGAAAATAAGAAGGAGGACATCTGTCCAGTGCAGTGGCCAGAGCATACTCCTTCACCAGGTTGGAGTTCTACTCTCTGGTGCTGACATTTGGGTGAGGTCACTTGGTCATTCAGAACTCATGACTGGAAGAGTAACACATAATGACAAGTTGGCTCTGCACTTGTCTCACACTCATGGTGAGGATCCATTGCAGTTGTGTGTGGAACTTTTTGTTCATTAAATTATCTTATAAGTGTAAGCTTATAGTATTTTCAAATGATTGATTCTTCTCATTTAAGGTTGAAGTCTTTTTTGTTTGACTGCGACAACTTTATGCCAGGAGCAAGAGGATATCTTCATATGTTTATGTGTGTCTGTTTGTTTCTATCAGATGCAGAGACCAAGTGTGTTGAGATGAATGCAAATCTGAAAATGACCTCTTGGAAAGACTTTACTGCTTCTGGTGAAGAGAGGAGTCATCATGGTAACCATGGAAAGACTTTCTCTCATAGCTCCAAACTTGCTGTACATAAGAGAATCCACAGTGGAGGGAAACCTTATCAATGTAATCAGTGTGGAAAGACTTTCACATGGAGCTCCAGTCTTACTGTACATCAGAGAATCCACACTGGAGAGAAAGCTTTTGAATGTAATCAATGTGGAAAGGCTTTCAGAGAGCACTCCTCTCTTATTTATCATCAGAGAATCCACACTGAGGAAAAGCCTTTTCAATGTAATCAATGTGGAAAGGCTTTCAGAGAACGCTCCTCTCTTACTAATCATCAGAGAATCCACACTCGGGATAAGCCTTTTGAATGTACTCAATGTGGAAAGGCTTTCAGAGAACGCTCCTCTGTTATTAGCCATCAGAGAATCCACACTGGGGATAAGCCTTTTGAATGTAATCAATGTGGAAAGGATTTCAGAGAACACTCCGCTCTTATTACTCATCAGAGAATCCACACTGGGGAGAAGCCTTATGAATGTAATCAATGTGGAAAGGCTTTCAGAGAACGCTCCGCTCTTATTACTCATCAGAGAATCCACACTGGGGAGAAGCCTTATGAATGTAATCAGTGTGGAAAGACTTTCAAACAGAGCTCTGTACTTACTGTACATCAGAGAATCCACACTGGGGAGAGGCCTTTTGAATGTAATCAATGTAAAAAGGCTTTCAGAGAACACTCTGCTCTTATTAATCATCAGAGAATACACACTGGGGAGAAGCCTTATGAATGTAATCAATGTGGAAAGGCTTTCAGAGAACGCTCCTCTCTTACTAATCATCAGAGAATCCACACTGGGGAGAAGCCTTATGTATGTAATCAGTGTGGAAAGACTTTCACACAGAACTCTGGACTGGCTGTACATCAAAGAATCCATACTGGGCAGAAGCCTTTTGAATGTAATCAATGTGGAAAGGCTTTCAGAGAACGCTCCTCTTTTATTTATCATCAGAGAATCCACACTGGGGAGAAGCTTTATGAATGTAATCAGTGTGGAAAGACTTACACACGGAGCTTTGGACTTGCTGTACATCAGAGAAACCACACTGGGAACAAGCCTTATGAATGTAGTCAGTGTGGAAAGACTTTCACACAGAGCTCCATACTTACTGTACATCAGAGAATCCACACTGGGGAGAAGCCTTTTGAATGTAATCAGTGTGGAAAGACTTTCACAAATAAGAATCATCTTGTTCGTCATCAGAGGATCCACACTGGAGAGAAACCTTATGAATGTAATCTGTGTGGAAAGATGTTCACAGCAAGTTCCAGTCTTGCTGATCATCAAAAAATCCACACTGGGGAGAAACCTTATCAATGTAATCAATGTGGAAAGACTTTCACAAGGAACTCCTGTCTGTATATACATCAGAGAATCCACACTGGAGAGAAGCCTTATGAATGTAATCAGTGTGGAAAGTGTTTCAAATGGAACTCTGGACTTGCTGCACATCAGAGAATCCACACTCAGGAGAAACCTTATGAATATAATCAAAATGAGAAGGCTTTTTAAGATGCCCAACCAAATTTTATAGGTATGAGAAAATCCACCCTGGAGTAAAATGTATGAATGTAATCAATTTGGGAAATCTTGCCTCATGTCTGAGAATGAACAATGTTGAGAAACCTGAGAAGTATCGATTACATTCCAAAGCTTTTAATATACACATTCATCTTACTCGACATCAGACAATCCACACTGGAGAGATTCTATATCAGTGGGGTTAGTATGTAAAGCTTTTCCTAAACACTTCCACCTTGCCAAACAACTGTGACAATTCTCGGGACAATTTCTGAATACTCATTTCATTCATGGATAACAAAAAGTTGGTATAACAAAAATTATTGACAGAATGGACATTTTTTATCTCTTGTAAACCAAATATGAATCATGGAAGCCTCCCAGTACTTACATGCCCTTAGATGAGTGGATGTTCCTAAATGGTGGTGATCAATTCTCACAGGTTCAAAATCTCTGAGAATGACTATTCTAATGAGGGTTTAGGAGGCATAACTCATCACCCAATCTGGACAAAGAAATTTATATCCAGACCATCCCTGAATAGGGTAATCTAGGCAAAAGGGGAAATCCACTTCCCCTTGAACCTCTCTGACTAAAACATAATGGACCAGAATTCACCTAGACTAAAATCTCTTTAACTTTTATCTCTGATCTCAAGTTTTCAAGTTGGGGAAGGCTTGGCCCAAGATTTCATCTCATCATCTGCCATCCCTTAAAGACTGACTGAATAATCTAAGGGGGCTGATTTCTGAATGAGGAAATGAAAATGTGAAGATAAGTTTAACCCTAATTTAGTAATTGGTTATTAATATTTGGGAACAATAATCATTTCTCTCCTACCAGAGAATTCATTCTGGAAGATAAACCTCATTGATATCATCACTATGGAAAATCATCAGACTAAAGTCTTCCCTTGTTTCCCATCAGGGAATTCACATGAAATAGAAATCATACTCTTGTAATGAATGTGGAAAGGCATATACATGGAAAACATCAGAGGAACAAGTTTCATTTGGATGCTGTAAGAAATACCTTCAGCCTAAGATCATTTCTATACACCAAGGATTCATCATGGGGAGAAGACATAAAAGACTTAATGAGGTCCCACCTTCCCTGGAAGATGGAGGTCACTAGTCATCAAACTAGTCACAGTAAAGAGAAGTCTTTAAAAAGTCAGAATTCTGGGAAGGCCTTCACCCAAAGCTTATAACTATATATACATCAGAGAAGACTTCCTGAGGTTAACATTTATGGATCTAATTAATGAGGAAAGGCCTGTCCCTGCAGCACAGACCTTATTAGATATCACATATCACATCCAAAGCAAGAAATTCTAAAAATGAATTGAACTTTTTCTGAAATCATAAGGCTTCTCACAGCTTTCCTAAAATATTCCATGGTTCTCTGGGATATGGCCTGCCACTGACTTGCTCATTGGACGACTCTTCCTCCCACCTCCATTAAACAGACCTTTTGTGTTCACCCTCCAAGCTGTCCTAAGTTGGCAATCTCCTTCATTGCTCCAAAATTAGTTTTGGGGTCTTACTGCAGGGTTGGTTGGAAGGGAATTTGGGAAAACCCAGTTAGTGCCTCACCTTGCCATCTTGGCTCTGGAAGTCCTCATGCTCTTTTTTTGCACTGGATCTATTCCTTTGATATCTCATTTTCTTGAAAAGGTCTCTTATCTTTCCCATTTTATTTTTTTCTTCAATTTTTCTTCATTGCTCATTTAAGAAATCTCTCCTTGGTCTTCTGTGGAATTCAGTTGGGTATATCTTCTCCCTCTCTTTTTTCCCCTTTCCCTTTCCTTCTTTCCTGTGATATTTTTTAAACTCTTATCAGACCACCATTTTGTTTTCCTTCTTTTCTTTTTCTTTGAAATAGCTTCTGTTGCTGCTTCCTATAGAATACTTTCCTAGAACTGATAATTCTCCTGGTATGCTATCTACCAATTCTGATCCCTTGAATCTTTTCATCACTTCTACTTCATATTCATAAGTGGTGCTATTTAGATCATATCTTTTAGAGTCTGACAGGTTTCCTTCCTTTTTCAATTTGAGTCTGAAATTTGAAATAAGACTGTCACCCAGTACTGCTGTTAACACATACAATGGTTCTGCTCCCTTCACTCAGCCTCAGTTCATGCAGGTCTTTCCAGGCTTTTCTGAAGTCTGGCCACTCCTAAGAATCCACTCCTCTTTTCAACTGGATGCTGTGATTTGAAGAATCAAACTCGTAGAGAATGTGGTTCTAAACTTTAAAAATTGCTAAATAACTGCATATATTTTGCTTTCAAAAGAATAATAATAATAATAATAATAACTTACTGTTTCGAAAAGAAACAAAAATCTCTAAATTCTAATCTAAGGGGGATGGGGAGGGGGGAAATGGGCCGTCTGGGCTCTTGGCTCCCCCACTCACCCCCCCCGGGGGGTCGGGAAGCCTCTTGGCATTTGCCTGAGGAGCCCGAGGGTGTCGGCACGGCGGGGGGCGAGCAGCCCGGGTGTCCCCCGGTTCGGGCCGTACAGTTTGCCTAGGTTCTGCCCTCCGGGGCCGCCTCCCGGGTGGCGGAGCCTGGCATCCTCAGCTTGGTTCGCGGGGGTCCAGTGGGACTGGACGCCGCCGGGCTCCTTCCTCGTGGGGGTCTCAGGGAGACGCTGGTGGTGTTCGTAGAGATCTGGGTATCTTCAAAAAACAATGAAGAGCATAGACAATGAGAGATGCAGCAAAACCTTGTTTTTTCAAGCAAATGAAAGAAAGTGGAATTATAGATGATGATTTCAGGAGGGCTTCTCCACAACCAGACTATTTAATGGATGATTCTGGTAATGGCCATAGTAATAAAATAGAAAAAAAGCCTTCCTCTCAAACAAGAAACCCTAGGGAACTATGGGAACAGTCCCAGGAAAGGACCACATGCTATTTCAAGCAGTAGGAATGAATGTATCCAAAAACATGGGTCATGGTCAAGGAGCAAGAATAAATGACAGCCACAAGGATAGTATGAAGAGATGGGTATCTGATGAATTGAATGAAACAGACAACTGGTTAGATTTCAAAACTGGCTCTAGGATTCCTGTTATAAACCCACCGAGAAAATACCTATTTCAGGAAAGTGAAGATGGTCATAGGTGAAAAGATGGAAGAGGATGCAGAAGTGTAAGATGGCAACTTCAGAAAGACCTAACAAACTTAGAAATTTCAGAAATCCAAACAGGAGGCTCTGGTAATATACCCCCAACTTCTGCAGTTAAAATCCCAGTGCAAGAATGTTTTCATATTGAATTTTTATTGCTCTTAACAATGTAGTTCCATTTTTCCACTTTTAGTTCTGCTTTCCAAAGGGTGTTCATTTATTTAAAGTGTTATTTTAATAAATATAGTCATGCCATTTGGACAACAGTAGAATAATTCATATCTTTATCCTATAGATTGTAATATGTCACGGTGATGATCAGTTTCTTTCTGTAAATTAAAAACGTTTAGAAAGTCAGAAATGCAAATAAAAGTTGTGATGCTTAAAAAAAATGAGTGTCCTCAACTCTCTCCCTAGAGGGAGGTTTGGGCTATTGATTGCCTCTCAGCCCTGACCCACCTCTCAGCACTGATCACCTCAGGGCTCTGGGAGTGGATATGACATTGCTTTCATACATTTTTTTCTTTTTAAATTTATTTTTTATTCTCATTTTGTGCAAATGTTTCTTTACATTAATAAAATATTCTTCTTTACAAGTAAACAAAATACCCCTCCTCCCCCATGAATATAGATAGACTTGTTTGGGTGAAAAAAGTAAAGGGGAGAGAAAAAAATTAATTTAAAAATAATAATAATAATAATTGTAGGTATGGCCAGGTGGCTCAATGGACGAAGCATAAACCCAACAATCACCCAGCCGTATGACATGCAAGCCATCCGATCCCCACTGCCCTGAAAAAACCAAAAAGGAAAAAAAAAGACCCAAAATAATATAAAATAGTAATAATAGTAGGGGGTGGCTGGGTGGCAGACAGAGCATTGGCCCTTGAGCCAGGAGCAGCTGGCTCCAAATCCGGCCCCAGACACCCAAAGATCTCCCTGCTATGTGGCCCCAGGCAGGCCACCCAGCCCCACTTGCCCTGCACCCTCCCCCAAGTAATAATGACAAAAAATGTGCTTGAGTCTTTGTTCCAACACCAACAAGTCTGTCATGGGTGGATCTCATTCTTTATGATAAGTCCATCACAAAAGTTACTTCCTTTCTTATTTCTTCACTACCATGTACTCTATTTTCTCTCTCCTTTCACTCTGACTCTGCTGTAGGGTTGTTGACTGGCTCAGCAGACAGCTCCCTGGTCCTGGGGCCAAGAAGCCCTGAGCCCCCATACCACCCCTTAGGCTCAGAATCCACCTGGCCCTATGGTCCTGGGCAGACCTTCTAATCCCAGCCCCTTGCAAGAAGTAAGAAGGAAAATGTGTTATATCTGACCACTCTTCCCCCATGGTCCATCCTCTCCTCCTTTATTCACATCACCCCCTTCCCCCCTGCCCCCCCTTCTTACTCCACATGTCTCTACCCCATTAAGTATATATGCTTTTTCCTCTCCTAGCCACCTCTGATGAGAGCAAAGGTTCCCTCATTCCCCCTTGCCTCCCCCCTTCCATATCATTGCAATAATTTATTGTAATAAAAAAATCTTATGTGAAATATCTTGGACTATTCCCCCTCTCCTTTTTCTTTCTCCCATTCCATTGCCCTTTTTTTTCCTATTGACTCCATTTTTACACCGTATTTTATCTTCGAATTCAGCTTTCTCCTGTGCTTCAACTATAAAAGCGCTCTCTCTACCTGCTCTATTAACTGAGAAGGTTCATATGAGTATTATCAGTGTCATTTTTCTATGCAGGAATGCATGCAGTTCATCCTCATTAAGTCCCTCATATTTCCCCCCTCTCCTCCAATCTCCATGCTTCACCTGAGTCCTGTATCTGAAGATCAAACCTTCTGTTCAGCTCTGGCCATTCCAAAAGGAACATTTGAAATTCCCCTGGTTCATTGAAAGTCCATCTTTTTCCTTGGAAGAGGACATTCAGCCTTGCTGGGTAGTTCATTCTTGGCTGCATTCTAAGCTCTTTTGCCTTCCGGTATATTGTATTCCAAGCCCTACGAGCTTCCAATGTAGTTGCTGCTAAGTCCTGTGTGATGCTGACTGCAGCTCCACGATATTTGAACTGTGTCCTTCTGGCTGCTTGTAATATTTTCTCTTTGACTTGGGAGTTCTGGAACTTGGCTATGATATTCCTAGGGGTTGATTTTTTGGGATCTCTTTCTCGGGGGGATCGGTGGATTCTCTCCATTTCTATTTTGCCCTCTGCTTCTAGAATATCAAGGCAATTTTCCTGTAGTAATTCTTTGAAAATGATGTCAAGGCTCTTTTCCTGATCATGACGTTCAGGTATTCAAATAAATTTTAAATTATCTTTCCTAAGTCTGTTTTCCATATCAGTTGTTTTTTCAATGAGATATTTCATATTTTCTTCTAATTTTTCATTTTTTTGGTTTTGAAGTATTGATTCCTGATTTCTGGTAAATTCATCAGTCTCCCTGAATTCTATTCTTTGTCTGAAGGATTTGTTCTCCTCAGAGTTTTCTTATCTCTTTTTCCATCTGGCCAATTTTGCTTTTTAAAGCATTCTTCTCCTCAATAACTTTTTGAACTGTTTTATCCATTTGACCTAAGCTGTTTTTTAGCATGCTATTTTCTTCAGCATTTTTTTGGATTTCCTTGACTAAGCTGCTGACTGCATTTTCATGTTTTTCCTGCTTCTCTCTCATTTCTTTTCCCAGTTTTTCTTCCAACTCCCTCATTTGATTTTCAGTCTTTTTTGAGCTCTGTCATAGCCTGAGCCCAATTTCTGTTTTTCTTGGAGTCTTTAGATGCAGGAACTTGTGCTTCCTCATCTTCAGACTGAGTATTTTGATCCTTCTTGGGCTCATTGCAAAATATTTTTCAATAGTCTTCCTTTTGTTTCTCTGCTTGCCCATTTTCCCAGCCTGAGCCTGGTTTTGGGGTGCTTCCTGAGCTTTTGGGACACTCCTACAAGGGTCTCAGTGTGTGAGGCTCTGTCCTCCCTCCTGGTCTGTGAATGACCATAAGTACCCCCCTCTGCCACCGGGTTGAGGTGGGGGTGGGCTGCTGTTCTATGGGGGGGCCTAGACTGCAATCAGGATCTGAATGTGGTCAGAGCCCCAGAGTCCTGTTCCAGGGGCAGAGGACAGAGCTCTGCAGTTTCTCTTCACTCCCCTCCCTGAGCTCAATGGGCTCATGTCCTGGTGGCTCCTGCTTACCAACTCTGCCTGCTTCTGTTTCCAGCTCTGGGCTGCAGAAAGACCAAGCTGCTCACTGTGTGCCCTGAGGGCTGGGCTCCACGTGCTCACTGTGGCAGCATCCCCCGCTGTTCCCCCACTTTGTGCCCGGTGCTCCCTGGGGTGCAGCTCAGGAGACTCCCCGACTGCTGTGAGCTGAGACTCCCAGCATCCTGGGGCTGCCTCTGGGAGGCTGAAGTTCTTTGGCTCTGGTGGGCCACCCCTCTGGCAGGCCACCTCTCCGATCCCGGAGAGCAGAGCCTTTCTGCTCTTTTCCAGGTTATCTTGAGTAGGAGAACTGCCTCACTGGGTCCCTTTGTGGGTTCTGTCTCTTGAAAGTTTAGTTAGAGTACTTAGCTGATGAGTTTTATCAGATAGCGCCTAAGACTCGATCCCTTCTTGTTGCCATCTTGGCTCCGCCCCGCTTTCATACTTTTTAGTATGATGATTTCAACCATATTATCAAACACTTTCATTTGGAGGATGAATGGGCCTCAAGGTCAGTTACCACACTGATGGAAAATTCATAAAAATGAAAAGGCTATAAGACCAGATCAAGTTGGTGCATGATATTCTGTTTGCATGTAAGTGTTCATCAGACTCAGAAAGATGGTTTCTCTGTGTGTGTGTGTTTGTGTTTTTGTTTTTCTTCCCCTGGATGACTATAATATTTTCCTTAGCCAAACTAATGCAGTTGTCCTAACTCTCTGGACTGCTGCTTCCATCAAGGTTGATCATCGCATAATGTTCTTGATGTGTACATTGTTCTCTTGACTCTCTTCCTTTCTCTCAGCATCAGATCCTGCAAGTCATTCCATGCTTCTCTGGAGTTTGACCATTTATGGTTTCTTATAAACAAAAGTATCCCATAGTATTCATGTACCATAACTTAATTAGCCATTCCCCAATCACTGGGCATACATCCCCTCAATTTCCAATTCTTTGGCTCTACAAAAAGAGCTGTTATGCATATTTTGGAACATGTAGGACTTTCCCCTGATTTATAATTTCAAGGAAACTATTTCATAGAGAACTCTCACATGGCAAGCACACATGGCGAGGTCAGAAGAAGGGATACCAAGACACCCTGAATGTCTCCATGAAGAACTTTAAACGTTATTGAACAGCATGGGAAACTGACACAGGACTTCCCAGGATGGCACACCATCATCAGTGAGGGGGCTGCACTCTACGAGGAGGGCAGAATTGAAGCAGCTCAAAGGATTTGTGACATCAGTAAGTTTTGATTACCCACCCCAGGTGTTCATATGAACTATTTGTGCCCAACCTGTGGTAGAGCATTCAGACCTCGTATTGATCTTATCAGTCACTGTAGGTCACACTGTAATTTGTCTGAAACATAGTGATGTCATTGGGGTCTTCAATAGAGAACGACAAGTGGGGTGGATAGGTGGTGCAGTGGATAGAGCACTGACCCTGGAGTCAGGAGCACCTGAGTACAAATCTGGCCTCAGGCACTTAATAATTACCTAGCTGTGTGGCCTTGGGCAAGCCACTTAGCCCTATTGCTGTGCCAAAAGCCAAATAAAACCATAGAGAATGACAAGAACCAACCAACTTGCATATTGTTTACTTTTCTTTTTTAAATTAATTTTCATTAAAGATATTATTTGAGTTTTACAATTTTCCCCCAAATCTTACTTCCCTCCCCCCACCCCTCCACAGAAAGCAATCCGTCAGTGTTTACTTTGTTTCCATGTTGTACCTTGATCCAAATTGGTGCGATGAGAGAGAAATCATATCCTTAAAGAAGAGAAAAGAAGTCTAAGAGGTAACAAGGTCAGACAATAAGATATCTGTGTTTTTCTAAATTGAAGGGAATAGTCCTTGAACTTTGTTCAAACTCCACAGCTCCTTATCTGGATACAGATAGCACTCTCCTTTGCAGACAGTCCAAAATTGTTCCCGATTGTTGCACTGATGGGACGAGCCAGTCCCTCAAGGTTGACCATCACTCCCATGTTGCTGTTAGGGTATACAGTGTTTTTCTGCTTCTGCTCATCTGACTCAGCATCATCAGTTCATGCAAATCCCTCCAGGCTTCCCTGAAATCCCATCCCTCCTGGTTTCTAAGAGAACAATAGTGTTCCATGACATACATATACCACAGTTTGCTAAGCCATTCCCCAATTGAAGGACATTTACTTGATTTCCAATTTTTTACCACCACAAACAGGACTGCTATAAATATTTTTGTACAAGTAATGTTTTTATCCTTTTTCACCATCTCTTCAGGATATAGATCCAGTAGTGGTATTGCTGGGTCAAGGGTTATGCACATTTTTGTTGTCCTTTGGGCATAGTTCCAAATAGCTCTCCAGAAGGGTTGGATGAGTTCACAGCAACACCAACACTGTATTAGTTTCCCAGATTTCCCACAACCCTTCCAACAATGATCATTATCCTTCCTGGTCATACTGGCCAATCTGAGAGGTGTGATGTGGTATCTCAGAGAAGCTTTAATTTGTATTTCTCTAATAATTAATGATTTAGAACATTTTTTCATATGACTATGAATTGCTTTGATCTCCTCATCTGTAAATTGCCTTTGCATATCCTTTGACCATTTGTTAATTGGGGAATGGCTTTTTGTTTTAAAATTATGACTCAGTTCTTTGTATATTTCAGAAATGAGTCCTTTGTCAGAATCATTAGTTGTAAAGATTGTTTCCCAATTTACTACATTTCTTTTGATCTTGGTTACAGTGGTTTTATCTTTGCAAAAGCTTTTTAATTTAATGTAATCAAAATCATCTAATTGGTTTTTGGTGATGTTCTCCAACTCTTCCTTAGTCATAAACTGCTCCCCTTTCCATAGATCTGACAGGTAAACTAGTCCTTGATATTCTAATTTGCTTATAGTATTGTTTTTTATGTCTAAGTCCTGTAATCATTTGGATCTTATCTTGGTAAAGGATGTGAGGTGTTGGTCTCATCTAAGTTTCTTCCATACTAACTTCCACTTATCCCAGCAGTTTTTACCCAAGAGGGAGTTTTTATCCCAATGGTTGGACTCTTTGGGTTTATCAAAGAGCAGATTACAATAATCATCTCCGGCTTTTACACCTAGTCTATTCCACTGATCCACCACTCTATTTCTTAGCCAATACCAAACAGTTTTGATGACTGATGCTTTTTAATATAATTTTAGATTAGGTAGAGCTAAGCCACCTTCTTTTGCACTTTTTTTCATTAAGTTCCTTGCAATTCTTGACTTTTTATTTCTCCATATGAATTTACTTACAATTTTTTCTAACTCTAAAGTAATTTTTTGGAATTTTGATAAGTAGGGCACTAAACAGATAGTTTAGTTTTGGTAGAATTGTCATTTTTATTATATTAGCTCTCCCTATCCATGAGCAGTTGATATTTGCCCAGATATTTAAATCTGATTTAATTTGTGTGAGAAGTGTTTTATAATTGTTTTCAAAAAGATTCTGACTCTGTCTTGGTAAATAGACTTCCAAGTATTTTATATTGTCTGAGGTTACTTTGAATGGGATTTCTCTTTCTAGCTCTTCTTGCTGTATCTTGGTAGAAATATATAGAAAACTTGAGGATTTATGAGGGTTTATTTTATAACCTGCAAGTTTGCTAAAATTGCTAATTGTTTCCAGTAGGTTTTTGGATGATTTCTTGGGATTTTCTAGGTAGACCATCATGTTATCTGCTGAGAGTGAGAATTTTGTCTCTTCCTTCCCAATTCTAATTCCTTCAATTTCTTTTTCCTTCTCTAAATTGCTGATGCTAACATTTCTAATACGTTATTTAATAGTAGTAGTGATAATGGGCACCCTTGTTTCTCCCCTGATCTTATTGGGAATGCCTCTAGCCTGTCCTTATTGAATATAATGCTTGTTGATGGTTTCAGATAGATACTGCTAATTATTTTAAGGAAGAGTCCATGTATTCCTACACTCTGTAGTGTTTTTAATAGGAATGGATGCTGTATTTTGTCAAAAGCTTTTTCAGCATCTATTGATATGATCATATGATTTCTGATAGGTTTGTTATTGATATAATTGAGTATACTCACAGTTTTCCTAATATTGAACCAACCCTGCATTCCTGGAATAAATCCTACTTCATCATAATGTATTATCCTAGTGATAACTTGTAATTGTTTTGCTAAGATTTTATTTAAGATTTTTGCATCTATATTCATCAGGGAAATAGGTCTATAATTTTATTTCTCTGGTTTATGTAATGGCATCATATTGGTTTCATAGAAAGAGTTAGGCAGAGTTCCATCTTTCCCTTTTTTTCCAAGGAGTTTATATAGAATTGGAACCAATTGTTCCTTAAATGTTTGGTAGAATTCACTTGTGAATCCATCAGGCCCTGGAGATTTGTTTTAGGGAGTTCAATGATTGCTTGTTGAATTTCTTTTTCTGAGATAGGGTTGTTTAGGTATTTAATCTCTTCTTCATTTCACCTGGGCAACTTATATTGTTGTAAATATTCATACATTTCACTTATATTATTAAATTTATTGGCATAGAGTGGGGCAAAATAATTTCAAATTATTACTTTAATTTCCTCTCGGTGGTGAGTTCACCTTTTTCATTTATGATACTAGAATTTGGTTTTCTTCTTTCTTGTTTTAAACCAATTGACCAGAGATTTAGCAGTTTTATGGGTTTTTTCATAATACCAATTTTTGTTTTTTTTTATTAAATCAATAATTTTTGCTTTCTATTTTATTGATTTCTCCTTTAATTTTTAAAATTTCTAATTTAGTATTTAATTGGGGATTTTTGATTGTTCTTTCTCTAATCTTTTAGTTGTATATTTAGTTCATTGATTTCCTCTTTCTCCAATTTATTCATGTAAGCTTTTAGAGCTATAATATATCCCCTGAGAGTCACTTTGAATGAATCCCATAAGTTTTGGTATGTTGTTTCATTATTATCATTATCTAGGATAAAAATGGTTAATTCTTTCTATAATTTGTTTTTTGGTCTACTCATTTTTTAAAATGAGGTTCTTCAGTTTCCAATTTACTCTGGGTTTATATCTCCTTGACCCAGTATTGCATATGACTTTTATTGCATTATGATCTGAGGAAGCTGCATTCACTATTTCTGCCTTTCTGCAGTTGATCATTAGGTTTTTATGTCCGAGTACATGGTCAATTTTTGTATAAGTTCCATGTACTGCAGAGAAAAAGGGATATTCCTTTGTATCCCCATTCAGTTTCCTCCATGAGTCTGCCATATCTAATTTTTCTAACAATCTATTTACCTCCTTAACTTCCTTCTTGTTTATTTTATCATTCGATGTTGAGTTCTCCCACTAGCAGAGTTTTGCTGTCTATGTCTTCCTGTAGTTCTTTCAACTTCTCCTCTAAGAATTGGGTGCTGTCCCACTGGGTGCATATATATTCAGTATTGAAATGACTTTATTGTCTATGGTACATTTTAGGAATATAAAGTTTCCTTCTTTATCTCTTTTAACGCTATCTCTTTTTGCTGCTGCTTTGTCTGAGATAAGGATTGTTACTCCTGCTTTTCGTACTTCAGCTGAAGCAAAATATATTTTGCCCCAACCTTTTACCTTTACTCTATATGTATCTCTCTGCTTCAGATGAGTTTCTTGTAAGCAGCATATTGTAAGATTCTGGTTTTTAATCCACTCTGCTATTTGCTTATGTTTTAAGGGAGAGTTCAGCCCATTCATATTCAAAGTTATGATTACTATTTCTTTATTGCCCCCCATGCTATCTTCCCTCTGTTTCTATTTTCACCCTTCCCCCCTTATCCATATTCCCCAGTATTTTGTTTCTGAATACCACCCCCTTCAGTGTGTTTGCCCTCGTATATCAGACCCTCCCCTTTCTTTCCCCTTTCCCTTTTTCCCTTTTCCCTTCCCTTCCTTTTGTTATTTCTCCTTTTCCCCTCACTCCCCTTCCCTTTCTCTGTCCCCCATCCCCTTTTCCCCTTTTCCCCTATTAATACCTGAAAGGTTAAATGTTTTGTAAGTTAACTGAGTATGTGTAGGTTTACTTTAAGCCAAGTCTGATGAGAAGATTCAGGTGTTTCTCATCTGCTTCCTTCTTCCCCTCTGTTACCATAGGTTTTTTTGTACCTCTTAGTGTAATGAGATTTACCCCATTCTCTCCCCTCCATCCTCCTGTCTCTTTCCTGTCCCCCTTTTTAAGGAGGTAGTGTTTTTTTAGATCATTCTAAGTCATAGAAAATTCTGAGTGTCTGTCCCTTCTAGTTCAGTATATTCTATTGAATAGAGTCAAAATTCCTGACAGTTATTAGAGTCTTTCTCCCAAGTAGGGTTATGCCAATTACATGTTGTTAGATAGCAGTCTCATGGATAGGTCATGAATGTCCTTGATTTCTGGCTAGGTATATTCTCTCTGTTAGAGTTATAATTCTGAAGATTTATGAGAATAATTTTCCCCATGCTGGGATATAGCCAGTTTCAACTTACTGGATTGCATTTTTTTCCTTTTACTGCCCCCCCCTTTTTTTTACCTTTTCATGTATCTCTTGATCCTCCTGTTTGATACCCAAATTTTTTGTTTAGCTCTGGTCTTTTCATCAGGAATTTTTGGAATTCTTCCATTTCATGAAATGTCCATCTATTTCCCTGGAAGAGAAAGCTCAGCTTTGCAGGAAAGTAGATCCTTGGCTGCATTCCAATCTCCCTTGCTCTTCAAAATATCTCATTCCAGGCCCTTTAATCCCTTAATGTTGATGCAGCCAGGTCCCATGTAATCCTTACTTTGGCTCCTTGATATTTAAATTGTTTCTTTCTGGCTGCTTGCAGGACTTTCTCTTTTATTTGATAGTTCTGGAATTTGGCCACAATATTCCTTGGTGTTTTCTTTTAGGATCTTTTTCTGGTGGGGATAGATGTACTCTTTCCATAACTACTTTGCCCTCCAATTCCATGATATCAGGGAAGTTTTCTATCAGTAGATCCTGTAATATTATGTCCAGGCTTTTTTTCTCTTCAATGTTTTTAGGAAGTCCTATAATTTTCAGGTTGCCTCTACTCGATCTATTCCCGTGGTCAGTGGTTTTGTTGATGAGGTATTTTACATTTTCTTCTATTTTTTCTAATTTTTGATTTTGTTTAACTGACTCTTGCTGTCTCATGGAGTCATTAATTTCTGTAGACTCCTTTTTTTTGGGGGGGGGGGTTTCTTCATTAACCTTTTGCAACTCCTTTTCCAATTGGTCAATTCTACCTTTGAAAGAGCTTTCCATTTGACCAGTTGAGGTTTTGAGAGAATTAATTTCTTTATGCATTTGCCCATTTGAAGATCTGAGAGAATTATTCTCATTTTGTAATTGTCCAATTGATGATCTGAGAGATTTATTCTGCTCTTGTATTTGTCCAATTGTACTTTCTAAGGTTTTGTTTTTCTTGTTTCAAGGTATTAATTGTCTCCCCCAAATTTTCCAGTTGATTTTTAAGCTCCTTCCTTATTTCTTCAAGGAAGTCTTTCTGTGCTGAAGACCAGATTATATTCTCCTCAGAGGTTCCAGGTCTTTCTGAGTTAGGGTCTTTCCCTTCCAAGAACGTTTCTATGGTTACACCTTTCCACTGACCCTTCTTCATTTTGCTAAGTCTTTGTGTTGGGGAGGGGCTGATTCACAGGGGCTTGGGATCACTAAAGGCTTTACTCACTGAGTGCAATTTCTCTGGCTGGCCCTTAGGAAGTTGCTTTCTCTGGAGTGTCTGTGACCTTGACTGAGGCCTTCTCCCTTTGCTTGAAGGAAGGAGTTGGAGCTATTGAATTCTTTTGCCTTCAATCAATGGTGGACTTTACCCTGGCCTGAGGTCATTCCTCAGCTGGGCTGGTTCTTCTGCTCACACACCTGGAACTGAGGCAGAAGTAATTTGCATTTGTTTGTTCTGGGAAGAGGTCTGAGCTGTAATGGGACTCTGCATTCCTAAGACAAAAGGAGCCCAGGGATGGTGTCCACAGCTCTCCTGCTCCAGAACTCTCCCCCTAGCCCTGTCCACAAGGTCCCCCGGGGGACAGCACCAACACCAGTGCCTCTACACCCTAGTTGACTCAAGCCCCTGCCATCTAGCCCCACCTCTGATCCAGCAGGTCCTGCTCTCAGGCCCTCAGACTCCTGGCTCCAATTCAACTGTTAATCTGGTTGATCAGGGTTGATCCTCCCTCTGAGCCCAGACTCACCCGCCTTAATTGGGCCAATGCTGGTTCTGGAGACAAATCCTGAAGTGGATGTTATTTCTCCGTGCTTTTCTTTCAGGGTTTTGTGGGTCAGATTTCTTTTAACAGGTTTGTTTATGTGATAGATGGGGAAAGATCAGGAGACTTTAGAACTGTGCCTGTTTTCTCTCCACCATCTTGGCTGGAAGGGAAAGGACAATCGAATGAATATTGTCTATATTGTACATATATGTTTGTGTCCAATGTGCTCTATTTCTTTTCTCTTCTTTGGTTTTTGAAATCCTTTCTGAGCTCTTCCAAGGGGTTTTGGATTTGAGTCCATTACAAATTCCTCTGAGGCTTCACAAGAAGTCAATTTGTCATTGCTTTTCTCTTCTGAGATAGCACTTTATTGACTCTATCTGAATAGTACCTTTCTTTCACTGGCATTCTTCTTGTTTATTTTTTGTTCATTTAGAAAAGTAAACTCAACTCCCCCCATACCAGAAGCATAGCCCAAGCTTTATGTGCTGGGGTCAGGATCGACTCCTGGGCTCAATGCATGTCAAAGTGTTGCCAATGACTCCCAGGCATTGCTAATGCACAGTTTTGTTTCCTCCTTTATGCCAAGGCTTTGCCTCTGTAGATCTTCATTCCCAATCCAGTCCCATCTGCACAGCATCCCCAGGGCCCAGACTTTATCTTCTCATCTAGTATAGGAACCTCAGTGCTGGCTTCCTGCACCACTAAGTTACTGAGTGGGGATCTGAATTGTGCTGTGACTAAGAGCCTCCCATTGCCTTTCCAGCAGACCTGTCTTCCCTGGTCCATATTTTCCCTTTCCTCAGAAGAGACAGACATGTATGGAAGACTCTCCATTATCTCTTGACTTGAGAAGTTGTTTTGCCCTTTTTCAGGTGAAATCTGAATCTAAATTGATCTTTTAAAAAGAGTTTTGTAAGATAGCACCAAACAACTTCTTTTATATTAGTGTCATTGACACTATGTATTAGTGATATCATTGTAGATTATAGAATATATGAATATGGCTGTTATATAGAATTATATTGCATTAAACTTGGAGCTTTTATGGCAGTACAAACACCCCTCCCTCCTGTGAATCATCATCATTGCTACCTTTTGGCATTTCTTTTTGATCACCATTTACTTAACTCCTAGGATATTGCTTACCAAATCAACAGAAAGTTGACATCCCAGGAAAACCTCTATTGAGGTGGCAAGTGGAATCCTTTCTTTGCCTGCGGAAACCCTGATATGGAATTAATGACTCAAAAGGATATGGAAATTGATAAATGATGAACCTGTGCTCAGCCAAACAGAGTTTTCCCTATTTCTCGTCTCTATCAATCATGGACATGTACTGCCTCACTCTATTTCTAGGGATCTCTCAAAGGCATGAAAATTGCATTAACCCAAGGAGAAGTACTGATTCTGAGGAAGATCTTGGACCCAATCAATGAGAGATCCCAAAATCCTTAATAAATAATAAAGACTTGGAGAGCCTTAGAGTCTTTTTTGTTGCTTACGGGATTGAAATTTTGGAAAACAGTCACCTCTTTTATTCATCTGTACTATTTTGTTTTCACAAGTACTATTTTCAAGTATTAATTGAAATATGGAGGAGTTAGGCTCTCTCTTTACTACATTTTTCAAAAAGAAAAATATCTTAATCTTGTTCTAACAAAAACAAAACAAAATAAAAACACAAATCTGAAGTAACCAGAACAAAATTTTCATTAATAAAGGATTAATAAACTTGGTCCTTCTAGAAGGATGAATGAAGGTGGGAAAATCAGTGTTATGATGTTGGTGTGTTGGCCTTCAATTATTTATCCATACGTAATTATGTCATGGAGGATGCTTTAAAGTTTCCTCTTACAAAAATATTTCCTCTCATGAATTTATGGGGCCAGATGTTTTTAGTGGTTATTTATAGTGTAAAGGGGAATAACTATTAAGATGATCTATTGCTCGAACATCTTCCCAGAATAATGCTTTCTCTTTCTAAATTAAAATTAATAATTGAAAAATAAAAATTTCACTAGCAGCAATCTGGAAATTCTGAAGAATATCAATTACATATACTATTGGCTTGAGTAGAACAGCACATGAGAAAATGTAATCCATTTTGACATCTCCTTGTAAATACTTTTAGTTCTCATATTTCCCAGTCATGATTCTCTGGCTACTGCTGAGCAGAGACAGATTGACATATCCTCCCCTGGCATGGAACTAGATTCCAGAGCCAGTTGTTCTGAAAAGATGGAGTCCTGAGCTGTGGTGTAGCCAAGCAGAAGTGAACACATGCCCAGTAAGTATTGTAGCAGCAGGGAACATAAGCCTTGGCCATGGACCCTTGCAGGAGAGTAGACTCCCTGGTTTTGTTTCCAGAGAAGCAGAGTGAGCTGAAGTTTGCAGCCAGAGCGTTTGCCGTGATAGCTTGATTGGAGGCCCTAGTCACGGCTCAGAGGTAGAGAAGAATGTACAAGATTCATACCACAGAGAGAGCTCAGAAAGCAGCAACGAGAACAATTTAGAGCCCGAGACGTAATTTCTCACACCTTGGGAGAGAATCTGACTTTAATAACAATATAAAATTAATCTTAATAAGTAAACAAAAGAGAAGGAATCTGACCAAAGGTAGACCAGTTGGGAGAGATCTGGGTTCATATTCTGAAACAACATAACCCCATTTACCTTGCAAAAAACCTAAAAAACTGAAATGAGTGACAGAGGAAAAATAAACCTATGAAAAGAAAGTAAAAAAAAAGTAGAGATTCTAAAAGATCAGAAAATTCCTACTTTTAAACTAAAATTGGAAAGGGTGAAGTTAATAATGTTAAGACACAAACAATAATAAAACAAAGTCAATAGATTAGACTGCTTCTGGTCATCCAGGTATTATGAGAAAGACCCATTCATACCGTCTGTCAATTAGAATTCTTTCTAAGAATGGTATCATTTTGAACAGTCTATGTGGGTTGGTGGACAAACTGTGAAATGTCCCTGTATTAGATCTAGATTGAGAAAAGTACTTGGCAGATATTTACCCTGGACCCCCAAAACATGAAGATTTTCATGCTTCCTGGGGCCCGAATGTGTGTGAAGCATGGGCTGAGAAAATCCTCCACTTTGTCATTGTCATTGATATTCTGACTTTTGTCATCTCACAATGAATTCTATCTGATGCTACTTCTATCAATTCCACAGTCATTGCAGGAACCCAGATTGTTGACACAGGGTCACACAGTCCTGAACACATGCACAACTCAAGAAAAATCCCTTGGCATCCTTCCCTTCTTCTCCAGTCCACTCTGCTGAGAATACCTGAACAGGGAAAGAGAAAAGAGTAAAATATGTTTATCACTGAGACATGGGAACTCAGGTGCAGTTGCCAATTCCCAAAGAGAGATGGTCTCAGAGCACCCATTGACTTGGTTTATTTTGATTCCATTTGGTGAGGGAGGGGAAAGTGTTAAGGATCCTTAAAATAAATATGCCTATAGCAATAATTAAGCACTAGCAAATTCTTATAAAGATCCCCTGATTCTCCTTCAATACCCTTGTCTTAGGCAAGGGTTTGAATTACTTTCCTTTGTCTTCACAGGTGAAGGAAGGAAAAAGCAATTCCGATTTTGTAGAGGAAATCCACATTTGCCTGCAGAACAGTTTCACCTTAGGTGTTTTTCACAATCCTAGTATGACTGACTAGGTCTGGTTTTCAGTGTGCCCCTACTTTTCTCTTGCTGTTATTTATCTACTTGTTAAAAATTTCAAAGAGATGTCTCTTGTGTTCTTGCATTTTTTTTCTCATTCTGATGCTGAACCTCCTTCAGTCTGTGGAGCATAAAGAATGTCCTCTCTGATTCCTCAAAAGAAATTTGGGTCCCACCCATAATAGAGACTGGGACCTTATTGTGGGAGGATTTTTCCCTTTAATTACATATGATAAGACCCTTGTACATCTTTGGAAGTGTTTCTGCACTCATTCTGAGTATTCTCTGAATGACTGAGTAAATTTTTGTTTTATTGTCTTTTTAAGAAATAATTTTTTTGGGGGAAGAGGCTGACTAAAAAGTTACTTTTAACACATTTGTGGGAACAAAATAGAATTTATACTTTCTTTTGCCTTTTCCTTTAATGTTTCAATATTTCTCTTTAAAATCCTATATTAGAAGCAACTTATTTGGCCAGCTAGGTGTCTCAGTGGATAGAGCACTGGCAATGGAATCAGGAGTACCTGAGTTCACATCCAGCCTCAGACACTTAATAATAATTACATATCTGTGTGGCTTTGGGCAAGCCACTTAGCCCCATTGCCTTGCAAAAACCTTTAAAAAAAAAAGAGGCAAGCTCTCCAAACAGGCAGCCATAGAAATACACTCTGAATCTCAGAGTACTCAAACACTTTTCTTTCCTATTTTTTATTTATATTTTCACGTATATATCCAATTATATATTCATTTATATCCATGTATGTAAATATCCCTCTTTCTCACTCATGCTTCCGTTATCAGGGCTAAGGACAATAATTGTGTGATATAATTTGTTTGGTAGGTTGAATTCATTCTCAGTATTTTATGTTTTTAAAATTATTGAATTTCACATTAAATTTAAAAGAGAATTTTATCCTAATCTACCTGGATCAGTTTTGTGAATTACTTTATATATTTTATTGAACCTGATCTTCATAACTTTTGTTGGCCGAAACGTTATTGTACCCCATTTTACAGAGATGAGGAAATGGAGGCAGAAAGGTTTTGGAAAATATTCTTTATTTCATTAAACTAATGCCTGAGATGATATTTTAATTCTAGTTTTGTGTTTAAGTTCAAAAATGAATCCTCTGTGCCACTTAGCTTACCCAGTCTCTACTGATCATTCACTTTTCAAATTTATTCTCATCTAGTTGTAAATTTACAAATCATTTTTATATTTGATTTGTCCACCTTCTTTATAATTAGATTTAATGGAAGTTTCTAAAGGTGGTCTCTTTCCATATCCTGGTGAATCATCCTCTCATTTCTTAAAATGATCTTCCTAAGTCCTATTTATGTCACCCACCCTTTGGATGAATTCCTATAAATCCTTCATAGGTCCAAGATCCAAAATGAAATATTCATCTGCATTGAAAAGCCCATCACTACTCATCAGGTTATTGTCTTTATGGTCTTCTTATACCTTATTCACGTTTATAGATGCCAGGGCCCCATCTCCCCCAGTCCACATGACATTCCTCATGTAAGACTTTCCATTTCCCTCATCCTCTTATTTCACTGATTGATTCTCATTCTCAGAAAGCTCTCCCTTCTCCTTCCATTGTTTTGAATTCACTGAGTTTCTTCCTGCCACACCTAAAATCTTGCCTGCAGCAAGAAATTCTTTTTTTAGTCAGCTTAATGTTGTGGTATTCTTAAGGAACTATTTCATAGTAATATTGCAAGTATTTTTGTTCTTTTTATATTTTTATTATATTTCCCAATATGTTATGAGCTCCTGGGATTCAGAACCTAACTGTTTTGATCTTTATTTTCTTTTATAACTCTTGAGTTTACCCCAATCTTTGGCCCATAAGAAATCCTTAAAATCTTTTTGTTTAAATGACTAGTCTCTTTTAAAATATTTACATTTTCATAGACTTTTAAGGTCTTTTTATTGTAGTCCAACTTCTATATTTTCTCTATTACTTGAAAGAGTGATTCATTCATTTGTGCTCGCTGTTTTTCAAAATTCTCCAGCTTTCACCTTGCTAAGTTCAACCATTTTACAGATTTCACTCTCAATTTATGTTAAATCAGTACATTGGTGCAGATGAACTCTTAGGTCCATATGAGCTGTAACTCTTCCGTTCTCTATTACAATTTCTGAAATATGTTATTTCCTCAATTTTATTTAGAAAAGCAATAGCTTCTTATTTTCAATATATTAATTACCTGTATGGAGAGCTATTGATTTCGATTCACTCTATATCAGTAGTAAGGCATTTAGGTGGTATAGCAGATAGGTTGTAGAGTGTACAGTCAGGATGGTTCATCTTCCTGAGTTCAATTCTGATCCCAGACAATTACTGGATATGTGAGCTTGGGCACCACACTTAACACACTTAGCTTCAGGTCCTCAACTATAAAATGATCTGGAGAAAGAAATGGCAAACCTTGCCAGTGTCTCTGTCAAGAAAAGACCATCTGGGTTCAAAAGAATCAGACACAACAGAAATGAGTGAACAATAACAGAATTATGTATATATAGAGAGAGACAGTGAGAAGTAGAGATAAAAGGATGAGAGAAAATCACCTAAGAGGAGTCATAAAGAGAAAAGGAAGGGACGAGAAAGAAAGCAAGAGAGGGAAAGAAGAGACAGAGAGGGAAAGGGAAAAGTTATGACTTAGTATTAGTTCTACCACTGATAGCTACTACCTTACTTTATAGCAATTGGCAAATCATTTAAATTGTCAGTGTCTTGGAAACTGTCTGGATCTATAAGGTGTTGACCTAAAATAATTTTAGAAATGTATAAAATAAGTGAGCGTTACCAGGCCCAAAGAAATCAATGAACTGAAAAATAAACATTAATGTAACTGGTGAGTTTTAGAGATTACATGATAATGAAATAAATCAAAGTCGTTCGATATTTTTCTGTTACCCCCATTATGGCTTCCTATACCACACCAAATTTACTCTGTATTATTAGGGATTAAGCCATTTTGTGGGATTTAAATTCACTATATCTTTTCATTATATGTATGTTAAGAATTGAATGAATAATGACTGCTTAATTTTATTAATTTTTCTCACTGCACAAAATGGTAGTTTTAACACTATTTTTTCCAAAGTTTGAAGTTTTACATTTTTCTTGCTCTCTCTTCCCTCCCCCTCTCCCTGACAGAAAGCAATAGGTTATGCATATGACCCTGTTAAATAAATATCCATATCAATCATGCTGTGAAAAAGACTCCAATTGAAATGGAAAGAAACAGCATGAGAGAGGAAAAAAACATAATAATTAAGACACCTTTTAAAAATTGAAGATGGTAAGCTTTCATCTGCATTTGAACTTCACAGGTCCTCCTCTAGATATGGATGATATATCCCATCATAAGTCTTTAAGAAATGTTGTCACTTATGCATGGTTGAAATGAACAAGTCCATCAGAAGTGATCATTACCCCAAATTGCTGTCAGTGTGTACAAAGTTTCTAAGCTTCTGCTCTCTTCACTTAGCATTACTTGCTTCAAGTCTTTCCAGGCTTTTATGAAGTCCCATCCATCATGACTTCTTATACAACAATAGAATTCCATCACATTCATATAGCACATTTTGTTCACTCATTTCCCAACTGATGCAAATCCCAGTTCTTTACCACTATGGGAAGAGTTACTGTAAATATTGTTGTACATATGGGATTTGTAAACCCTTTTTTTGTGATCTCTTTGGGGTTCAGATCTAGAAGTTTTTTTCCTGTATCAAAAGTTTTAGTTCCCTTTGGGCATAATTCCAAATTGCTTTACAGAAAGGTTGGATCAGTTCACAACCACCAACCGTCCATTAGTGTCCTCCTTTTCCCACATTCACTCCAACATTTGCCATTTTCCATTTTAATCATATTGACCAATCACATAAAAGTGAGGTGGTACATCAGAGCTGTTTAAATTTGCTTTTCTTGAATCAATAATTTAGAGCATTTTTTCCATAGATCTCTTGATAGTTTTAATTTCATCATCTGAGAATTGCCTGTCCATATCTTTGGGTCATTTATCAGTTGGGGAATGATTTCTTTTAAATTGGATTCAGCTTTCTCTACTTTAAAATGTGTCCTTTGTCAAAAACACTAGTTGTGAAAATTGTTTTCCCAACATAATGTCATCCTTTTAATCTTGGCTGAGAGGGGTTTTTTTGGTCCAAAACCTTTTGAATTTTATGTAACAAAATCATCCATTATGAATTTTATAATATTCTCTATATCTTTTTTGTTCAGAACAACTTCCTCTTTTCATAAATCTGACAGGTAAACTATTCCATGTTTTCCTAATTGGCTTATGATATCACTGTTTATGTCTCGATCTTGAACCCATTTCAGCCATATCTCTGTAGGTGCGATTTTGATCTGTGTCTAGTTTCTGTCCTCCTGTCTTTCACTTTTCCAGCAGTTTTTTTCAAAGAATGAGCTGGAATTTATTGTATTCCATGAGCTGGAATCTTTGGATTTATGAAACAGCAGATTACTTTAGTCAGTAACTGTTATTTTGCTTCAAATAGGTCCCCCTGATCCCCCAATAGTTTTGATGCCTGAAGCTTTATAATATAATATTAGATCTCATTTGGATACACCACCTTCTTCTGCATTTTTCATTAATTCCCTTGATATTCTTGACTTTTAATTCCTCCACATCAATTTAGTTACTTTTTTTCTACCATGATAAGGGAACTTTTTGGTAGTTTGATTGGCATAGCATCCAAGGACAATGAGCTATATGCTCTAAAATTAAAATCGCTTTTTGAAATTGTCTTTGGGAGCCAACTATCTTCTTTGTGGATAAGGTTTCAAGAGAAACAATATAATGAAGTCCTGGCTTTGGTGATTACTCTAGAGGAAATCAACAGGTACCCAGTCTGTTACCCAATAATACTGTAAGTTTCCACATCTATAACTCCTCTCCCAATGATGCCAGTGCATGGAGAGCTCCTTAAGGTGGCTGTCAGGACAAGAAGTGGTTAATCCATATCACCACTGTGTTCAGAAGAGGGGCAATTCTCTGGCTGTCATTGGAGGAGCCTCTTCTGATTTGTCAGTCCAAATGGCTTCCCTCCTTGAACTTTACACGTTTCCACAAGTAAGAATCCTGATGAAACAGTCAGCATTGTTAGGAAAACATTGATGTCTGCAAGGAGAAATTCTCAGGGATTTTAAGTTGGATATGTGACATGGTAAACATTGGGAAATCCTATCATCTGGAAATATTCTTCAGCTGATGCTTAGGGCTATATGAGTTATCATCATTGCTACTCTATTAGAATTTTCCCCCATCTCAGAATGCAGAGATGTGTATCTACTCTCTCTCTCTCTCTCTCTCTCTCTCTCTCTCTCTCTCTCTCTCTCTCTATCTTTTCTTTCATATATTTTACATGTATAAAAACATAAACAGAAAACTTGATGGCACAATCAATAAATACTTGGATTAAGAATCATGAATACTCATATTCGTGAATTTAAATTTGGCTTTAGAACCTTATTATCTCTGTGACCTTATGAAAGTTATATGCCCCTAGTTTCCCTTCAGTAAAATCGACTGGAGAAAGAAATGACAAATCAGTCTGTATGTTTGACAAGAAAATCCCAGATGGAATTGTGATGAAAGGGACTTGACTGAAAAATAAATTTATGCACTATTGTCATCATGACAACTTAATGTAACATTACTGCAATATTTTGTGGGTGCATTTTTCAGATGAATTTATAAATGTATACATGTATTAATGTGTTTCTAGAAATGTATTTCAAACAAAATTAATGAGCATTTATCAAATTCTTAAACATGAAATGATTATCACACAATTGAATAGAGAAATGGAATTGGCAAACTGATGTCACAGAGGGAAAGTTAAAACCAATCAACAAAATTATCCTAAAATCTCAATTAAACAAAGGAAACTGTGAGATACCAAGAAAATTATCTCACAAAATTCTGTAGATCACAAAAAGAAAGATTCTGGAGGTTGCATTGAGGAAAATTTTTTGGAGGATGTGGAACCTAGTAACAGATACCAGAAATTTCCTTAGAGATGAGATGAGATATTAAAAATGAAAAGAGATACAATAGCAAGGAGCGAATCAAATTCTGAGACTGCTGCTTGGTCTATGCAAACATGGCAAAAATGATGGCATCTTAGGATAATAGGTAGCTTCATGGTCTGTTATTATATGGTTTTCTCTGATACATACTTCACTTTCAACAGAGAACATTTTTCTTTCCTCTTCAGATAACCTATGGCCCATTTGATCCCATCCTGACCGACAAGGTTCATTTGTCAAGCATTTATCAACTGGCCCCTAAGGATTCCTCCCTTGCCCTGGCAATGGTCCCGTTAATGGTGCATTTCCACTGGCCATGGGTGGGCCTGGTTATCACAGCGAATGCCAGGGGTGAATCATTCCTCCTGGATATAAGAGAAGAGATGACCAGGAAGGGTGTCTGTGTGGCCTCCATAGAGAAGATTCCTCCAGTGAGAAATACACTATTAATTCCCATAATGAAATCATGAAAAAAGTTGATGAATTTTTCTGCCAATGTAATCGTTATTTATGGGGACACCAATTCACTAAGGCCATTGCAATATGCACAAAGTCCTTATATGATAGGGACCAAAGTGTGGATTACCACTTCCCGCTGGGATTTCACCATCAGACCCTATGGCATGAACGGTAGTAGTTTCAATGGAGCTCTGATCGGAGAAAAATTCCATGTTTCAAAACTTTGTTAAGGACAATTAACCCCACTAAATATCCAGAAGATATTTTCCTTAAAATATTGTGGAACTCAGCATTTCAGTGTTTATTTGACTTTTAAAAATGGAAACAAAAAAGTTGTTCACACAATGCTTCATTAGAGATGCTCCCTTTGCAGTATTTTGACATGTCTGTGTCTAGTCAGAGATACCATATCTACAATGAATGCAGTGTATGCTGTGGCCTGGGCTCTCCATCAACTACTCCTAACTAGAACAGAAATGGAATACCTGAGAGATGAAGGCAGTCCAGGTCTATATCCCTGGAAGGTAAGTTTCCCTTGAGAGAACTAGAGAATTCCTGTGGAACGCCTTCTCTGATGTGAAAGGTTAGGAAAAAGTTATATGTAGAAAGCAAGAAATGACTGATCCACTCAGTTAAATGACTTCTCAACTAGAATCCCTTAGGAACCAGGTCTGTATTTTTCTTCCTTAATAATGTTAGAGCTGTTCCAGAGCTCAATTTCAGTCATGACCAAAACAACAGGAAGTGATGGGAAATTGAACTGTAGTTTATATAGCTTTCCTTTGAATTCCTAGATTGATCCAGAGAGATGACATAAAGAGTATTGAAAAGGGATCCCTAAGGCCTGTACAGACTCAGTCTCTATTACTATATTCACATTTCATAGTTTTCAAAGTGAAAGGACTCAGGACCTAGAGAGTTCCTATTCATAATATGTACCACATCTACCTAAGATGGATACCAAAGGTTTCACCAGGCAGCCCAAATAATCTTTGCTATGACTGCATCTATGACATAAGAATTTCCTGGCAGGAATATATGTAGGGTACTAAGATGATGGGAGTGAGGATAAATAATGCTTGTGAGAAGACCCAGGTCATGCAGGGATAGCACTGAAAGGCTTCAGGGGAAAATCTGTCCCTCAACTTAGAAGGCTAAGGAGGGTACATAGTGTTCACTTTTCATGCTCATTAAGATGAATACAAATAAGATGTATTCTGTCCAGAAGATAATTAAAGGAGATTACTAAAAGTGCTGAATTCATTATTTATTAGACTCCAATGAATATCCTTTGCTTTTTTAGCATGAAAGGAATTTAAAAAGCAAGTAGGAAAAGATAGCTGCATAGAAGTTTTATTACTTTTTTAAAAATTAAAATGTTTCATTTATTTGTTTTTCCAAGTACATTCAGTAGTACCTTTAATCAATCATTTTTTGCTGGGTTTTACGTTTTACATTTTTCTCCCTCCTCATTTCCCCCACCCCCTGACAGAATGCAATCTGTTATAAGCTCAATATTTATAACCATGCTAAACATCGATCAATTTTGAACATCTTGTGACAGAAAAATCAGAACCAAATGGAAAAAAGAAAATATTAGGTAGAAAAAAATGACATAACACATGAAACAACTATGAAAAATTAAATATAATAAGCTTTGCTCTTCATTTAAACTCCACATTTCCTTTTCTGAATCCATATTGTATTGTCCATCAGGAGTCTTTTAAAATTGTCTCTGCTTATTGGGATCTGTTCACTTCACTCAGCTTCAATTCATGCAACTCTTTGCAGAGTTTTCTGAAATCCGATACCAAATAATTTATTATAGAAAATTGGTGTTCTATCACACACACACACACACACACACACACACACACACGCACACACACAATGAACGCATAAGTAATTATGCATATATATGTATAATATTATATATAAATATATATTCCATAACTTTTTTCTTTTGGATATAATTGCATTGAATGATAACTTCTAACTTCCCCTTCCCCTTCAGGTGCACTCCCTTCTTAGAAATATCGAATTTAACAACAGTGTGAGGGACCAGGTGTTCATGGTTGAGAAAAGGATCCCCATGGAAAACTATGACATTATCAATTTTGTGGCCTATGATAATGGTACAGATATTCTGGTGAAAGTGGGAGAGTTTATTCCCCAAGCTTCCCTTGGTGAAGATTTTTCCATCCTTGAGAATGTCATAACATGGAATCTATTTGATGAAATGATTAGTAGTAACTCACATGAAAGTTTTTCATGAATCTGGGAATAAGAATTTTGTTTCACTTCCTTTTTTTGCTTAGAAGACATTTTCTTGAGTTGTGAAGTTTTCCCACTAAAATTTTTCATTGCATTCCACCATAAATGTGAGGATATATGGAGGGGAAAAATCTCAATAATTCTTTTGGAGAGCATTGAAGTGATATTTAGCATTCTGAAATTCCTTTGTTTTTACACTGTCTCTTAAATCATCCCAGAGGATGATAAATAATTGGAGTTCATTAGGTTATTGCTCTGTCTGTCTTCCTGTCTTTCTTTATCCCTTCCCCTAAGCAAAAAAAAAAAAAAAATCTACAAAAAGAATACTCCTTTTTAGGAGTCCTCAAGTTTTAGGACCTAAAATGATAAGGAGATTGCAATGCATCTGGTTCCCAGCTTTAAGATAGAAGATGGAATATACTTCTTCAAGTTGCTGAAATGAAAATACTCTGAGAAGACTTTAAAGGAACTGGCCATCTCCACAATGTCCTTATTCAACTTGGTACTTGAGAGATGATAGGTAATTACCTCTTGCATGAGATGAGGGACAGTATCTTCTGGTTAACTTTTGTTATCTCATTCTGGGGCAGCTCTGGCCTTGGCATCCAGAGGAATAGAGTTTGAAAATTGTTTCAAACACTGACTACTTTCACTGTGTGACTCTAGGTATGTCATTTAATACTGATTCCCTCACACCCAGTGCCATCTCCAATTGACCTTGTTCCTATCTGTTCACTGACCCAGATGATTTTGGAGAAGAAAGTGAGAATGGTGACTTAGTACATCACTCACTCACTCCAATCCAGTTCATGTGCTTGTCATGACATCACCTCCCTGAGGTCTTCGCATTCTTCAAAAATGAAGGACAAACATTGTTATCTCATTCTTAAGGGGAAAGCTCTTTCATTCTTTCTTGTCTTCCATATATTCTCCTCTGTATACAATCTCTGATTTCTGTTTTGCTATGTTTTTGTGCTTCACAGTCTGGGGGTCATGGTGGAAATAATATGTATTGTGAAAGCATTCAAGCCTTGGATATCGAGGCTGGGTGTTCTTTCCTTCTCCCAAGTGACAAAAGGTTCAGGGAAAGAAGGGGTTAAGTTTAGGGGGAAATATAGGAATTTTAGTTGTTCACATCATGAGTTTCAGATGTCTATTGGGCAACCAATTTGAGATATCTGAAAGGCAATAGAAGATCAAAGACTGGAAATCAGCAGTAGATTTAGAGCAGAACAGTTAGATTGGATGAAATTCAGTATAGAGATGATAATGGAATTCATGGAAGCTGATGAGGTCACCAAGTGACAGAGAGAGAGAGAGAGGACAAGAGGACCCAGGAAAAATCCCTGAGGGTCATTGATAGATAGAAAGTACATTTTGCAAGAGGATTTAGCAGAGGAGACATTCAAGTAGAATTCAGGTACTAAGAATTTTGATTGAATGTGATCATATCCTCCAGTAAGGCTACAGCATGGCATTCTTTATTCTAAGGAAAACAAAATGACCCAGCCCAACTTCCTGCTTCCCCTAATGAAGTAAAGTCTCCTTTAAAGTAAAATTGGGAGAAGACTCTAGAGATATCTGTTTGATCCTCCTTTTGAGTCATTTAATGTCAGTTCTTATAGCCATAACCATACCTCTTTCTACCTCTTAGGTTCATTCTCTAAACATATCTATCTATCTATCTATCTATCTATTTATCTATCTATCTATCTATCTATCTATATATATATATATCTTGTTTTATCATTAATTCAAAAAGATCCTCAAAAATATGTTCTGTTTCCAATGATTATGAGGCAAAAAAAAAGACTCTCTTCCTGTTTTTCCCTTTTTTCCTTAAGATATTACAGTGAATTCTCTTTATTGGATCTCACGATTTTTTGGCATTAGAATTCCCATTAAACTACATTAGAAATGAGAATAAAAGCACCTACCTCTGAAGTTTGCTTTGACGATAAAATGACTTAATGTTTGGAAAGTGTTTTAAAAACCTAACTGTGTTACATAAAACTATCTGAAATTAATATTTGAAAAGAATCCATATAAGAACAGACAATATGTTACTTGATGAAAACTAACACTTTTTGTTACTAAGAGGTTAATAACTACTCTTAAAACAGCACCTTCAGAAAATAGCCAGCACTGTAGTATCTTTTAGGAACCATTTCAAGGGAAATCTTTAGTCAAACACCCTATACCTATGTACTATGAAATAGAAATATGTGGCTGGTTAAATACAAAAAATGTGACATATATATTTATTATTTTTGTTAGCATGTCTGTAGTTTATGTTTAAATTCATCTGGGATTTCTTGATTGTCATTTGACTTTCTAGCAGTGTTTTCCAAATTAGAATTGCATTTCATTCACTTGGTATTCTTGTTTTTTTCCCCTCTCATTTTTAAATGTGTCTCAATGGGGTGAAGTGACTTGCTCAAGGTCAGACAGCCAGTAAAGATCTAGTGTCTGAGGGCACATTTGAACTCAGATCCTCCTGATGCCAGGGTCTTTGCTCTATACACTGAGCCACTTAGCTGTTCCTAACTTAGTATTTTCTAGAACTTAATATAGTATGTGATTTTCAGAAAATAATTTAGAAAAGCCTGTTAATTGATTGAATGCATCCTCAGAAATCGAGACCAAGTATTCCTTCACTAGAAATTCTAAAATACTTAGTGCCTTAAAAAATCCTCAAATATACCTTCTAGACTATCTACATACCAAGACCTTTCAAAGAATTCCCTTCTTGTCCAGACTCCCTCTTCTGTGTGCAGTGAAAGCTGTGGCTCTGGATTTCAGGAAATCAGTCCATAAAGGAGACGCCATCTATTACTTTGACTGTAACCCTTTCGCAGAGGGGGAGATTTCCAACCAGACTGGTAAGTATGGGAACATACACAAGAAAGAGGCTTTTATCAGGGGTTGGATAAAACATTGGAATTGCTTCTTGAGGACTCTTAGGTTCTGTGGATGGAAATCAATTGAAGCAAATGTGAGGACATGAGTGGAAGAATACCAGAGGTAGGGAAAACCAGCATAGGAGCACAAAGTGGTCAGTGTCATCCTAATACTGGATATGGACCCTAACAGTTTGGGGGAAAAATGAAAGCGTTTAATGTATGTTTGTGGCCCTAATGTTCTGGGAGAGACTTAAGGGAAAGATGTAAACATGAACCCCAAGTCAAATTATAGAACATGTATAAATGCAGAAATTTTCTCCCAAAGTGAAGAAAACAGCACTTAAGATAGAGAGATAGATACAGATATATAAATGTGGTTGTGTGTAAATCTCCTCTGTAAAGTGGGTAGTAATGCATTTTTAAAACTTCATCAACCTTTTACATTTGTTAGTATTTTTATTGATTCATTTACCACATTTCTTCCATTATCCATCATATTCTTCCTTTCCAATGGGTCATTCAGTATAACAAGACTGATTTTTGGTTTTTTTAGCTTTTGAAAGGCAATGGGGTTCAGTGAAAGATTAATTATTAAGGTACTGTATTTCCCCCCAAATATGATTGGGTCTTATATTAATTTTTGCTCCAAAGGATACATTAGGGTTTATTTTCAAAGGATGACTTTATTTTTCCCATGTACAAAAATTTTTAATTTATTCAAATGCAATAATTTTACCCACATCTGGAACATTGTTTTAACTCTTCCCAAAGTCCAAATTCCACCATGTATTTCTTATGATTCTATTATGTATAGAACCATTAGCCCCAATCTCTCCTGTCCAGCAACAGAGTTCTTAAATGAACATTTTCTTGTCCACATAGCCTGCTCATTGTGCATTGGCAGCACAGCTGTCAGTTATTTTATCCCATGAATTCTTCACCCAAGTCAGAACTTCCTGCAGACTAGGCATCATACATTTTTCACCCTAATGTCTCCCCATTCTCTTTTCTGTTTCATGTACTTCCTTGCACAAATGGCCTTTGAATGGCTTCTTCATTGTAATATGAAGAGGCTCGAGATAGGCAATCATTCCTACTGAAATCATCATTTGATCTATTCTTCTTGCTGCAACATGTACCCTTGGGTATTTACAAATACTGAATTATCATTCTAATTATCATATATTTTAAGTATTAATTTCAATATTCATGTATATATATATAGATATAATTGTATTATTATTTTATATTTCATTCTGTCCAAGTTATGTTGCAATGGACATAACAAATCTGACCATCTTGCTTAGGACCTTAATTGCAGCTTAATTTGGGAGTAGGGCTTCTAATACGTGCATTCTGAAAAATCATACAAAAGTTTATTTTCAGAGAAATCTGGTAAAAGAAAATGAGTAAATGAGAAACAGAGAGAAATCAGTAAAAGAAATCAATAGGCCAAATAAAACAGAAACTGAATGCTGAGCTCTTTTTAAATCTTTGGGTCTCATTGCTCTGCCGTAAAAAGCAGGGAGTGACTTTCCACTCATATTTTGTCATTAGGACCATACATTTGCTCTTTGAAATTTTAAAACATTCATATTAGTGGCAGCCCAGGTTGTGCAGTAGATAGAGAACTGGCCCTGTAGTTAGAAGGACCTGAGTTCAAATAAAGCCTCAGACACTTAATAATCACCTAGCTGTGTGGCCTTGGACAAGTCACTTAGCCCCAATACCTTGCAAGAGAAAAACATCTTTAAAAAAAATCATATTAAAACAATTTTTGTTTGTTTGCTCTTTTTTGGCATTTAGTTTTATGGTAAACCTTGTACACATTCCATTTTTCACTTGGATTGTGCGATAAGTAAGGTACACTGAAGAAGACTTAATTTTAGTTGAATTTTAAAAGAAGCCACAGAGCTCAGTAATCAAAACAGTAATAAGGAGTGTTTCTGATTTGAATGACAGGTAAGAAAATTTAGGAAATTTTCATTTCATTTTTAAATTTCCTTTTTAGTGATTTGGAGTACTCATGTTCTCATTAATGCATTCTGTGTTTTGTCTTTTGAGAATGTTAGCTTTCGTATTTTATGTTATGATGAACTTATCTATTATACATATATATCATAATGTACACATAACTGAAGTACATATATATGTAATTGAACAATTGAAAATCTTAATAGAATGATTAGAATTATATCTTCTCTTTTTTCTAGTTTATTCAGAATTTTGTTCTATCCTTTCACCATTTGACTTCATCATTCTGTTATATATTTAAAAAACAGAGGGGATAATTTTTAAATTGCTCATGATTATGACATTACAGTCTATTTCTGTATTAATTCCGAAGAGTTTCCTTCATGAACTTAGACACTAAATTATTTAATAAGTTTATAGTGACTATTAATTTTGCTGTATTGTCCGTTTTTCAGAATAACAGCATTTCTTTCCTCAGAATTTTATATCAATTTTCCCTTAAACTTACATGATAGTAGCTAATTTTTTAATTTGCTTGATGTATAATAATTTTTGCAGGTTTTCATGTTTATTATGTTGAGATATTTGCTTTATAGATGTTTCTTGTATGAAATAGGTTGAGAGATTTATTTACTTACCCTATATGCTACTTTTTTTTCCTGTGGAACAATCTAATTCATTAAACACATTTGATTATACTAAGGTAATTCATATTATAACTTAAAAATATATAATATAATATGATATAATTTAAGATGCTAAGGTATTATATATGATATGATGCAAATAATGTTACAAGGTAATTTAATATGGTAAAATACATTATAATAATATAATAGAGCATATGCTAACACCATCAATCAAACTCATGGAGCATAAGCTAATATAATATAAATTTAGAACTTTTAATCTCTTCCTATTTTGAGTTATGAGAATTTTTGTTTATGTCATGATTCATTTGTTTATATTTCTTTTCTTTCTCCAATTAAGATTTTTTAAAAACTCTGTCTCATTAAAATATGACTTTGGTCTTTCAATTATTTTCACTTAGACATGTTAAGGCATTCTTATTGCAAAAGGCTTACTCCCCTTCCCTTCTGAGCACCTGAACCAGGTTCTGACAGTTTCCAAGGATTTGGGCATTTTATTAAGTCATTATCATTTCTATCCTTTTTCTAGTTATGTATTTACCTCTTCATTTCTCTCATTTAGTAAAGCATATAATAAAATTCCGCTGCCAATTATTCCCATCAATGATGGGAATTGTTTATATTTTATCGTCCCTGTATTTTTAATAAAATGATTTTTATTTACTTCTTGAAATGTTTTTCCTTTATTGTTAAAAATAGAAACATTGTCTTTCTACTTGTTTATTCTTTTTTAAGTCTTCATTTTCTTCACCGAATCAAAACTCTTAATGTCCATATTTTGATTCTCCTCTTTGAATATATTGCTCTGTTATTTTCTTTTAGAGTTTGACCAACTGGTCATTTTTTAATTATGACCCACTTCCAAAATCATGAATTATTTCAGGAGATATAGTTCTAACCTTCTAGAATATGATGGAAAACTTCTTCATTCTCTTATTATGTGTTTCTTCATCTTTATATATCCTGCCACTCTTATGCTCATTTCCTTCCTATTTTTCATGATGCTGATGATTAAGTGATGATTGCTTGGTGGTGGTTATGGTGGTGGTGTTGGAGATGTTGTTGCAGATAAATGATCATAAAATGATAATAAAAATCTTTTCAGGTCAGGAAGGAAATACCTCTTTCCTATAAGTTTCCAATAAAGACACTGATTTAAAAGTCAAAACACATTAAAATAGAAAGTTGAATCATTGAAACAGTTCTCTCTATCTGATATCTGTAGAGAATGTTCCTTTATATTTGACAGTGCATTTATATTGTAAGTTCATGAACTCTCAGTTGTCCATGGGAACTTTTCAATCTTACCAGTTTTTATTCTTGAGTTTACAGAAAACATGATTTAACTCATTTGTTTTGCTTTTCTTCATAATGCTTTATGGAATCTTTGGACTTTCAGTTTCTTTTTGGAATGGAACAGATTGAGGAAAAAGAGGGTTAAGTGACATGCCCAGAACCACACAGCATGATTCAGAAACAATTTTAGAAACAAAGGATTGTTTACTTTTCATTCATCACATTTTAATTTTGGTGTCTTAGTCCAGTGGTTTTCCCTTAAGTGAAACAGATCATTTTGTGGTGTATATTTACTTACAAAATGATAAATGTGCATTATACATGTTGTATAGTTTTTTTACATCTTTGGCTAAAGGTTTTATCTGGTTACAATCAAGATGTTTTTCAGGTCTTCTGTCCTGAAGAGTAAAGAGGGTGGAAATGATTTTCATATCTTGAAAACAATAATTACTGTGGAGATATCTGTGAGGTTGTGTGAATTAGAGAACATGTTCAGCCCTCCATCTTGACCAAGAAATCCTTCATGGTCCCTATATTATTGCCATACATGAGTCATTAAATAGGTTGACTTGGATGGCTTCCATATATCTTCTCTGGAATTTCTGATGCACTAGTCACATGCTCCCATACATGAATTCCACCCAGGGTCTCAATTTGTGTCTTTCTTGTCCATGATTCCTTCTCCTTGGGGCTTTGCTTTTGACTCTATAGACTAGGACCCCATAACTCCAAAGGGTAGCATGATATCATGCCACCTCTGTCCCTTTCCTTCCCCTCTACCCAACCTTTATTTTCAACTACCTTGTGTGTGCTTCTCTCTTACCTTTCACATTAGGAGGCAGTAACTTGAAGGAAGGATTGTCATCATCTTGCTGCTGATCTTAGGCCAAGATCTTGGCACAATATCTACCAATAGGAATTTAGTAAATGTTTCTTGACTTCCTCTTGTCACATCATACTTATTTTATGAGAAACTATTATATTCATAGCCATGAAATCTGATAGAAGATGTTTTAAAAATTGATCTATTTATGACCTAGAAGGGTCTAGGTGTAAGAATTATTAGTGATGATGCATTCGAGATGCTTATTTAGTGAGAGGCTGATCTCTCTTTAAGAACTGAATCAGATCATGAGGGACCATCCCTTTGTAGACAAGAAGTTCAGTTTGAAAAGTTTTATTTCTCTCCTGCCAGGGTTAAAAAAATTGGGGTCAACTACAAACATTGAGAATGTTTTCATTCTTTACAGATATGGAACAGTGCATTGTCTGTCCTGAAGATGAATATTCAAACAAGGAGAGAAATCCTTGTCTCCCCAAGGTGGAGATCTTTCTGACATTTGTGGATCCTGTGGGCATGAATATGACCTGCATAACTCTGGTCTTCTGTCTCTTGACAGCTCTAATCATTAGGGTCTTTGTGAAGTATCAAGACACTCCTATAGTGAAAGCCAACAATATTACTATCAGCTCTTCTCCTTAAGCCAGTGCTTCCTGTCTTCACTGCTCTTCATTGGAAAGCCTGCCTCAGCCACATGTCTTCTCCAACAGACATTATTTGGAATCACATTGACAATGGCCATGTCTTCCATTTTGGATAAAATCATCACAGTAGTTCTAGCCTTCAAAGCTATAATACCAGGGAGAAGATACAGAAAATGGTTGGGCTCTAAGACACCCATTTCTATAATTCTTATCTGCTCCCTGATTCAAGTGATACTCTGTGGTGTTTGGCTGTTGGTTTCTCCCCCCTTCCTAGATACAGACCCTCACTCAGAACTCAAGCGCATCATCCTGAAGTGCAATGAAGGTTCTCTCATTGCTTTCTACTTTATCCTGAGCTTCCTGGGGTTCTTAGCCTTGGGGACTTTCATTGTAACTTTTTTGACCAGAAACCTTCCTGACATCTTTAATGAAACCAAGTTTATCACTTTTAGCATGCTAGTGTTTTGTAGCGTCTGGATCTCATTTTTTGCCCACATACCAGAACACCAAGGGTAAAGCGATGGGAGCTGTGGAAGTCTTCTCCATCTTGAGCTCAAGTGGTGGCTTACTTGTCTGCATCTTCATTCTCAAATGCTATGTGATCCTTTTGAGACCACATAGGAACACTCAGGAATGGATAAATCATAAACTGTATGCCAGGGGATGCCATCATTCTAAAACATGTCCTCCTGTCTCCTAGATATATTATGACTATCTTCAAAAAATAGCTAACTCATGTTTGAATTTAGATATCTGTTCACATCAGGGTCTCCATTATTTCCTCATCTGAACAAGTCCATTTTTAGGGCTCTTTCTTTGTCTCCTTCACCACTACTACCCTTTTGCTAGTTTCTGCCTCAACTTCTCAATTATATATTCTCATTGTCTCTTTTACATTCTTAATTCTTTTAAGCAATATTCATTTCTGCCTCCCCACCACTATTATTTCCATAGCTCCTAGTCTTCCCACCATCACCATCACCCTTTTATTTCCAGGAATCACTGCAGCTTTGCCTCTCAACTCCTACTGATGTACTGATGGGAAAAATTTTCTTTCATCTTTTTCCTATTCTCTATCATGAATCCACTTGTCATGAAAGATTAAACTTTATACCTTTGAACTGGCTACTGTCTTTCATTTAATCTTTTAATACTGACCATGCAAACAAGAATTTAGAAATCTACTTAAAAGTGAAACAAACTTTTTAATAAAGTTATATACAATATATAGTTATATAAAATAATAGCTTCCACTAATCATTTTTCCAAGATTTTGAATTCTGTCATTTCCCCCCTCTCTTCTCTCCCCCTCCCCTCGAAAGAAGGTAATCTGATATAGTCTTTACACTTGTTTCTATGATATGCATTGATCAAAATTGAATGAGTTGAGAGGAAAAAACAAACATCCACAGCGAAGATAGAAGTTAGCAAAGAAGAAGAGATGGCAAAATTATGTAATACATAAGACAACTTTTTAAAAATTGAAGAAAATAATCTTTGGTCTTTGCTTAAATTCCATAGTTTCTTCTCTGGATGGTTTTCTCCATCATGAATCTCCTAAGATTGCCCCTGATCATTGCACTGATGGAGGGAGCAAGTCCATCAAGTTTGATCATGTTGTTGTTAGGATGCATCATGTCCTTTTGGTTCTGCTCAACTCACTCAGCATCAGTACATACAAGTCTTTCCAGGCATTTTTTGGAAATCCTATCCTTCATTTAGTCAGCCATTCCCCAGGACAAAGTATGTGTGTATATATATGACAATTTGGTCAGCTTTTCCACAATTGATGGACATCTCCTCAAATACCAATTCTTTGCCACTACAAAACAGAGTTGCTATGAATATTTTTGTGCATGTAGGATTTTTACCCTCTTTCATGATCTCTTCAGGATATAGGCCCTGTAATGGTATTGTTGGATCAAAGGGCATTCACATTTTTGTTGCTCTTTGGGCATAATACCAAATTGCTCTCCAGAAAGGTTGGATCAATTCACAGCTAAACCAATAATTCATTAGTTCCCACAGAGTTCCCACATCCTCTCCAACACTGATGCTTTAAGTTGCATTTCTCTAACCAATAATGATTTAGAGCAATTTTTCAATGTGACTTATTTAGAGCTTTAATTCCCTCATCTGAAACGTGCCTTTGCATATCCTTTGATCATTTGGCAATTGGGGAATTGCTTCTTTTTAGGGTAAATTTGACTCAGTTCTTTATATATTTTAGAAATGACTCCTTTGTCAGAAACAACACTAGTAGTAATTTTTCCCCAGTTTACTACATTTCTTTTTATCTTGGCTGCAGTGCTTTTGCAAAAACTTTTTAATTTAATGTAATCAAAATTATGGAATTTTATAGTGTTCTTTATCTCTTCCTTGGTCATAAATGATCCCCTGACAGGTAAACTACTCTTTGTTCTCCTAATTAGTTTACTTTAATGTCTAAATCCTGCACTCATTTTGATTTTATCAGTATAGGCTGTGAAATAGTGGTCTAATGTTAGGTTCTAATGCTAGCTAGCCATATTATCTTCCAGTTGTTCCAGCAGTTGTTTTTATTTTTTATGAAAAAGTAAGTTCTTATCCCAGAAGCTGGATTCTCTGGGTTTACTATAATCATTTCCTGCTGTCTCTTTTGCACCTAATCTATTCCACTGATCCACCACTCTACTTCCTATTTGGTACCAGGCAGTTTTGATGACTGATGCTTTATAATATAATTTTCGCCCTGGTAAGCCTCAGCTGCCTTAATTTGCACTATTTTCATGAAATCCCTAGATATGATTGACTTTTCATTTCTCAATATGAATTTAGTTACATTTTTTCCTAGCTCACTAAAGTTTTTTGGACGTTTGATTGCTATGGAACGAAATAAGTAATATTCAATTGAGGTAGAATTGTCATTTTTTTATATTAGCTCAGTCCATTTATGAGCAATTTTTATTTGCCTATTTAGGTCTTATTTTATTTGTGTTTTATAGTTGTTTTCATGGGGTTTCTGAGTCTGCCTTGGCAGGTAGACTCTCAAGTATTTTATTTTGTCTGAAGTTATTTTAAATTAGATTTCTCTTTCCAACTCTTGCTGCTGTATCTTACTAGCAATATATTGAAATGTTCCAGAGTATGTAAGTCTATTTTATATCCTGCAACTTTGCTAAAGTTGCTAGTACTTCCCATAGTTTTTGGATGATTTTTTTATGGTTCTCACTATCATCATATCATCTGCAAAGAGTGACAGTTTCGCTTCTTCCTTCACAATTCTAATTCCTTCAATTTCTTTTTCTTCTCTTATTGCTAATGCTAACATTGCTAATACAATATTGTATAGTCGAGGTGATAATGGGCATCCTTGTTTCACCCCTGATCTTATTGGGAATGCTTCTGTCTTATCTCCATTTTAGATAATGCTTATTGATAGCTCCAGATCCAGACTGCTTATCATTTTAAGGAACAATCCATTTATTCCTATGCTCTCTAGTCTTCTTGGAAGGAATGTATGCTAGATTTTGTCAAAGGTTTTTTCAGCATCTGCTGAGATGATCATAAGACTTCCGTTAGCTTTGCTATTCATATAGCCCATTATGCTGACAATTTTTCTAATATTAAACCAATCCTGCATTCCTGCATAAATCCTGCTTTGTCATAGGGTATTATCCTAGTGATATCTTGATATAATTGCTTCCCGTAAAACTTTACTTAAGATTTTGGCATCCATATTCATTAGGGAAATTGGTCTAAAATTTTCTTTCTCTGTTTTGTGCGGGGGTCCAGCCTCCATGGAGTCCTTGGAACCTGACAGGAGGGATAGAGTTGGCAAAATGAGTTGAGTCAGCAAGTAGGTAAAGGCAGGAGCAGGTTGATTGAGTGTCAGCTCCTTGGATTTATTTTTAGAGTCTCAGAATCATGTATGTTTCAAGCAAGCAAGTTAAGATCATTTCCTTGGTTACAAAAGTGTACACTTTTCAACATCAATCATATAGTTCATATGGTTACAAGTTTTAATCATGTGATTACAACTTTAAGTAATAATCATATAGTTAATTGATTTCTTATCCCTGCTCAGACCATGATGACCTCAACTACATTGTATAATTACACAATTCTTTTAATGGAAAATTTTTTATATTTTTTGTGTAAGTAATGTTTTTTGATACACCCCTTAACAATCTATAGTGAGGGTCTTTATGCTTGTCCACCCATCCGTTAACTCTTACAATAACCAATTTTTCTTTCTGGCCTTGTTGGTGGAAACCACAGTTTCTGCGACTTTTTTATTCTTTCCCATGAAACTAAGGCTGCTGGAGTTCACATATTGGTCACCTGTACTATTTTCTCACCATCTTTTTCATATATTCCTGTCTATGGTAAGGGGGGCAAAACTATTAATTTCCCTGGAATTCTATCTGACCCATCTTATATCTGTTTTCCCTGTCTATATTCTGACATCTCCTTGGAATTCCCAGTGTTGAGTTTTCCAGAGATTTCATAATGTTGAACCCTTTTGTATGCCTCAGGGAGAGGTACTCCTGTTAAATTTGGGCAGAGTTTACAATCTGTTTTATTCAAGGAATTTCTCTGAAGTCCTTCCTTTATAGTCATTCCAGTATTAGGGTGAGTACATATTGTAATCAATAATAAACCTATATAGAGCACCAGCCTTGGATTCAGGAGTACCTGGGTTCAAATTCCACCTCAGACACTTAATAATTACCTAGCCATGTGGCCTTGGGCAAACCACTTAACCCCATTGCCTTGAAAAATCTGAAAAACAAAAAAATAATAATAATAAACCTATAAATATTGATATGCATCGAATCCCTATCATATATATATATATATATATATATATATATATATATACACACACACATATTGAAGAAGGAAATGTTGTTCCATCAGGCAGTGTGACTACCTTGAGTCTTCTCACTGCAACTGTGTCAAACAGCTTAGAGGCCTGGCTCCCAACAGTTTTGACTCTTTTTGCTTTAGCTATCAGCAGCATAGTGTTGTCATAGAAGAAATTAGGCAGAGTTCTGTCTTCACCTATTTTTCCAGATAGTTTATATAGAATTTGAACCAATTCTTTAGAATTCACTTGTGAATCTATCTGGCCCTGGAGAGTGTTGCTTAGGAAGCTCATTGGTGTAGGGTGGCTAGGTGGTGCAGAGGATAGAGCACTGGCCCTGGAGTCAGGAGTACCTGGGTTCAAATCCGGTCTCAGACACTTAATAGTTACCTAGCTGTGTGGCCTTGGGCAAGCCACTTAACCTCATTGGCTAGCAAAAACCTAAATAAAAAAAAGGAAGCTCGTTGGTGGATTGTTGAATTTATTATTCTGAAATAGAGTTATTTAGAGTTTTAATTTTGTGTATCATTAAACCTAGGCAATTTATATATTAGTAAATATTCATCCATTTCACTTAGATTTTTTATTGCCATACAGTGGGGCAAAATTGTTCTGAATTATTAGCCCAATTTCATCCTCATTGGTGGTAAAAATGACCAAATATGATTATTATTTGCTTTTCTTCTTTATTTTTTTGAATCAATTTAATAAAAAAGTTTATCTATTTAAATGATTATTTTTTTTCATAAAACCAACTCTTGGTTTTAGTTTATCTGTTCAATAGTTTTCTTGCTTTTGAGTTCAACAATTTCTCCTTTAATTTTTAGAATTTCTAGTTTGGTATTTAATTGGGGGTTGTTATTTTGTGCTTGCTATAACTCTTTTAGTTGTATAATAAGTTCAATGATTTCCTCTTTCTTTCTCTATTTTATTCATGCAAGCATTTAGGGGATATAATATATTCACTAATAAGTGCATTGGCTGAAACTCATAAGTTTTGTGGTGTTGGTGTGTTGTCTTGTTGTTGTCAGCCCTTGGATGAAATCATTAATTCTTTCTATGATTTCTTGCTCGATCCACTCATTCTTTAAAATGAGGTTATTTAGTTCCCCATTTCTTTTAGGTCTACCTCTCCATGGCCGATGATTTCACATGATTTTTAATTGCATTATCGTCTAAAAAGGAAATATTCAATATTTCTGCATTTGCTTATTAGGTCATTAATGCCCTACTGCATGGTCAATTTTTGTGTAGGTGCCATGTACTCCATAAAAAAAAGGTATATTCCTTTCTTTCCCCTTTCAGTTTTCTCCAAAGGTCTATTGTGTCTAAGTTTTCTAACATTTTATTCACCTCCTTAATTTCCTTCTTGTTTAGTTTATGGTTAGATTTATCTAATTCTGAGAGGGAGGTTGAGGTCTCCTACTAGTAGAGATTTTCTGTCTGTCTCTTCCTGTAACTCATTCAACTTCTCCTCTAAGAATTTGGATGCTATGCCACTTGGTGCATATATATTTAGTGTTGAAATTGCTCAGTTGTCTATGGTACCTTTTAAGAGGATACAGTTCCCTTCCTTCTCTTTTAGAGATCTCTTCGCCCGAGATAAGGATTGCTACACCTGCCTTTTTCTCTTTAGCTGAAGCATAATATATTGTGCTCCAACCTTTCCCCTTCACTCTGTATGCATTTCCTGTAAGCAGCATCTTTTGAGCTTCTAGTTTTTAATCTGCTCTGCTATCTACTTATAGGAGAGTTCATTCCATTCACATTGAAAGTGGTAATGACTAACCCTTAATTGGCCCTCCATTTGTGTTTCCCATTTTTCCCCTTATCCCCTATTTCCAAGTATTTGCTTCTGAATACCAGTGTGTTTGCCCCCTTCTATCCGACCCCCTTCCCCTTTCTTTCCTCTTTCCCCTAGCTCCTTCTTCCTTCCCTTCCATCAGTTCCACTTTTTCTCCTCCCTCTCCCTTTCCCCTCTTCATTTTTGAAAGGTAAGATAAGTTTCTAAACATCTAAATTTCTCTTACATCAGCAAATAGAAATAGATTCTTTGGCATTTAAGGCACATGTACACTTGACTCCTTCATACCTTTCCAGTGTTCCAATACTTGTACTCCCCTTTTATCTAATTCGTAATCCATGGACACTACTCGCCATTCATTACCTTATAAACAACAGTCCATCTAATCTCCCAGTACAGAGTTCTTCTCTTATGGATTGATGGAAATATCCTATTCTAATAATTATCATAGTATAATATTATAGTAGTAAAGCATTACCTGGAACATCATGTGTAATTTTCAATTCTGGAATCACAGAAATATCCCCAAAATTAGGTCATTATTTCCAAGCCTTGGGGTATTGCTAATGTAATGAGAGCTGTCTGAGGCTCAGAGATGGTGTACGATCTACTCATGGTTTCAGAAAAGGACATCAAGTTTACTGAGTGGCATGATTAAATCTTACATGAGTCTGTATATTCCATCTAGGGAGAGTCGAACTTCTAATTCAGAAAGCAGGGTATTAGTAATGGTCGGGGGGAGAATCCGGCTGACAGAAGTATTTTGGTGTGGCTGTTGGATTTGTGGTGATCCACAGCAGTTTGAGAACTGGCCCTGGTGCCAGTCCCCCGGGTCAGGTCTAGATTCTCAATTCCTAGTCAGAGGTACATTGTGGCAAGATTCTGGTCCAGGGGACAGAAAGACCAATGGCAAATGACTGAGTCAGTTCGGGGTGACTATTGTTTATACTACTCTCGATAAGATATTTTCCCCTAGGGAGTAGCAGATGTCTGGGATTTATGTCCAGAAGCAGGGTACATATTCTGGATTCTACAACTTAAAGAGACAGGTGGTCTGAGACTCGTGTGAGATGGAATGATTGAAGCTGGATCCCTTGTCAGGATGTATTACAGTAAAGAGAATTGTGATTATCACTGCATATACCCATCTGTCAAGGATTGGTCAGGGAGTTGTTATCCAGACTTATGAGTCTGCTACCTGGGCATGGGATGTGAGTTAGGGCAATGGAACCCCAATTTATATCCTGATTAGAATCTAAGCAGTAGTGGAAACAATGACCAATTAGACAGCTAGGGTCCTGGACTTGCTGGCTGGCTTAGCCATGGAAACAAGAGAGAGATTCAACATAGGGTTGCATTAGGCAATCTTTTGATTGGAGAAAGAGTTTGTGGTCAATTGATTCGATCAAGTTGCTGCCTAAAGATAGATGACAAGAAGTAAAGGCAAGTAAAAGCAAGAAGTAAAAGAAATAAGCAGAAAGTTGGCAAACCTGGAAAATAGGATGGATCCATGTGTGATAATGAGGAAGTAAGATCTTGATAGAAAAAGTCAGTAGTCCTGTCAATAAGAAAGATTGTGATTTAAAAAAGAAATAATAATAATAAGGTGAGGAACCCAAATTCTTATTTTAAAAAGGGGGAATTATGAAGAATGTGGGAGTGTTTGGGTCGCACAAGAGGGAATTTTTAGTTAACATTACAAAGCCTCAATCTGATCACAACCTGAGATTAGGTGAGGTCTTCCCCACCTAGTTCAATGTTAACCTTAGGGTCTGTGACCTTCTCCTTTGTTCATGCTTAAGAAGACAACTGTTCTTGCTCATTAGTATAATGAGCAGGAAGAGGAAACCATATGGGGATGAATATACATTCATTCAATTAGATTTGTGACCCCAGCCCAATGATTGGCAAGAAGGGGCAGGAACAAAGCCTTTCAAAGTACAAAGAACACCTAACATTTCCAGGCTTCTGTGCCCTCTCCCTTTGAGAGAGGTCTGCCATTTATTAAAGTGTCTTAATAAAAAAGAATTTTAATCACTCTGCACTAAGTAATCACGAGCCATGTCTAACACAGCTTATGAAGCTTATTTTATTTTTTATATTAATTGTCAAAGGAAGACAAGCAGCAACTATCCAAGTGGTACTGCTTAAAATATTCCTGAATCTTGTGATAGAAAATACCATCCCCATTCAGAGAAACAACCATGGAGTCTGAATGCAGATCACATTATGATATTTTCCATCTATAAGATTTTGTTTTATTCCCCCCCCTTGACTATAATAATTACTCTAAGTTAGTATAAACTATTTTCCTAGTCCAAGGTTGTTTATCTTCCCTATTGTGAGGACTGGAATGTGTCTTTTTTAGACTTTGAAAGGAATACTTATCCTGCCCTCTTTAATCCCTGTATAATTTGAAAAGAAAAGCTTGCCTGGCCCTCCTTAAATCAAGAAAAGAATTCAGACTTCAAAAACAAATACTTAATCTGCCTCCTAGTGCATAAACTTAGAAACAATTTACTTCTCTCAAGGAAAATAGCATTATAGGAGAATGTTCCTTTGAGATCCAATAATAGAATAGTCTCCCGGTAAGGTTAAGGTTTTGTCTACTCTTGTTATGAATATTCTATTCCCCTCCTTTAAAGGCTTTCTGATCTCCCTCAACTCTGGGAGATCATTTCCTAAAATGGTCTCCATTACCTAATGTGGGTGGGTAAAATCTCAGAGAAATAAAACTTTGTGTCTATTTTATTTTTCTTTATTGTTGTTATGTTAACATCCATCCTGGGTTAAGTGATTTGCCCAAGGCCACACAGCTAGGGAATTATTAAGTTAATTGAAGTCAGATTTGAACTCAGGTACTCCTGACTCCAGGGCAGGTGCTCTATCCACTGCACCAGCTAGCCAGCCCAACCCTTTACTTTCAAACCCTGAATTTAGTCTGTAAACAGACTCCAACTCTTTCCATGCTTCCACTCATTCTCAACAGCTCTATTCTCCCCCAGAAACACTACTCTTTTTTCCCTTCTTCTTACTTAATTCCTCTACTGACCCCCCCTTTTTTTTTAGTTTTTCAGTGGTTATAAATGCCTATTTCATACTGATTTTTTTAGGACCTTTAGGCAATCAGAATTGGTTACAATCACATAATTTTTGTAAGTGTGGGCAAATACATCCCCCCAAAGCAACCCACTTAGCCAAACCAGATCCTTATTGTAGGATCATAGATTTCAATAAGCAGAATGATTTTAGGAAAAAAAAAATCATTTATGTCCTTCTCAGACTTAACCTTTTTGGTGCTGCAAAAGCATTTGTACAGCTATTTTATGAAGGAATTCACTTGGCAATGATTAGGGACTCAACTAAACTCTTGTATTTTCATTCCAATTTTTACAGAGCCTAATGGCTCAATCTCTGGTCATCCCCAATCCCTGGAGAGGGGGTCCATGCTTTTTCCAGGATCATTGCATTTCTTCTCTTATGCCTGACTCCTTCTCTTCTATGGGTATCCCAATTGAGGAGAGATACTTCTTAGAGAATGGAACTCCACTCCCAAGGACTCACCTTATTCACTATTGCTTCTAAAGGCACTTGAATATTCAAGCAAGAAGGGCAATTTCCTACCTGCCAGCATTTGGCATTCTGGTCAACATTTTGAGCATCATTCCCACAGCTAATGCTATAGGAAATCCTTGTATTTTAGGGATTTGTTTTAGCAAATTCTCCATTGCTTCCTCACTTAATTTCTGTGCTTAACCTCTAGGTCAGCTAGGTCCTAAGGTCATTTAAAATGAATATTCAGCAAAATTCATGTCAAATTTCCCTTCAGCTTCTTGAAAATTTCATCCTGATTTTCAGGAACAGATTGAATTCTATACAAATATAAATGAAAGTAACTTTTTCTTTCTTCATCATGAGGAATCAACATGAGCCTTCTTCTCAGGTTAGAAGAAGGTGGGATTGATCCCAGGATCATCACAGCCCTTGATAGTGTAAAACTGAATGATTTAGTTTTAAAATAAAATGTCAGAAATATAGACTAGACATGAAGTTTGTCCTCTTAAGATTTGCCAAGAAATCTCTAGATAGAGGGAATTAAAGTAATGACCACCCAGAGCAGAGGGAGACCAGGATACTTATAAGCAAGGATAAGGAAAACCAGTAAACTTTGCTCCCCAAAGAATATCATTCTTAAATAATGCTATCTTTTTTTTTTTGTTTTTTTTGTTAGGTTTTTGCAAGGCAAATGGGGTTAAGTGGCTTGCCCAAGGCCACACAGCTAGGTAATTATTAAGTGTTTGAGACCAGATTTGAACCCAGGTACTCCTGACTCCAGGGCCGGTGCTTTATCTACTGCGCCACCTAGCAGCCCCAAATAATGTTATCTTGTATAAAGGAGGATATTTTAAGCAATGTCATCTTTGATAAAGGAGGATAATTTTCTTAAGCTAAAAATGAAATGACAAAGTTAGTTTTATAAACTGTGAGGAATATGGGTGGGTTTTGGTTCCCCAAGAATGTGAAGGGAGAATTGTTAGTTTATATTACAAAGACTGGGGTCTGCATGTATTATTGCCTAGGGGCAGGTATGTGAGTTAAGACAAAAGATTTAGCCTCAATCTGTCCAAACCTGAGATTATGTCAGGTCTGTACCACCTAGCTCTGAGTTAACTAGTGTCTGTTTCCTTCTCCTTTGCTCGTGCTCAAGGAGGTAGCTGTTCTTACTCATTCGTATATTGAGGAGGGAAGGGAAAAATCTATGGGGATGAATATAACAATTAGATTTGCGACCCCCAGCCAATGATTGGCATGTAGTGCCAGGGGCAAAAAACCTTTCAAATACACATAGCACCTAGTATTTCCCAATTTAGGGGCTGGCCCCTCTCCCCTTGAGAGAGGTGTGCCATTTATTAAGATGTCTTAATAAAAACAATTTTAATCATTCTGGACTAAGTATTCATGAGCCATTTATAACATAAATGAAGTTTTATTCTGTAGGATTTTTAGCAAAACCCATGGATGGATGGCATCCTTATGAATGGCAATGCTGATACAAAATTTTGCAAGCATTTTTTACAGAAAGAACAGTGAATCGTAAAACCTAAGTTAAGTAGACACTGAGATTTCACATAGATGAAATGGTTTTACAATATGATTCTCTCAAATCTTATAATACTTGCATAAAACTCCTATTGACAAGACACCCACTTAGGCTGAAGAGTAAATATTTATTAATAACAATAGGATTTTCTCTCTGCTCATCCAAAATGTCTCTTATCTTGAGTTTTGTTGGTCAGGTAAGAAAATTATCACTGAGATGACCAGATAGTTTTGATACAGGCCAAGTCAATATTGTAGGAGTCCAGCCTTACATAGGAGACTGACATTTTATAACTATTAGCTAAAGGTTAAGAATCTAACTTCTGATCAGAAATATATAGCCCAGAAGTAATATTTCCAAATTAAAGAATATCAGATTAGATGATGGTTATCTTTTTTTTCCCCTGGCTTAAAGGATAAAGACAAATTTTCTGGCTATCTCATCTTTTGTTTTCTTGAATTTATATTAACATATGGAGAGAGATGTAGGTTTGAAAACTTATGAAACTTCTACCATAGCTTGCCAGTGAGGTGAGGACTCTCTCCCCTAAGGTTATCAGTTGTAACCCAAATGATTGGCCTTTTAAGGTACAGTAAGAGCACTCTAGTGGATAGTAAGTTCCCCAAATCCTACAAACCTTAGAACTGCTCATAGGGTTCTTTAGATGGTTTTCTTTCCTGTTGTGAGCCACTGAAAGTTCCTCTCAACCAATTTAGAGGTTTCTTGACCGATGACAAACATGATTTAATTATTCTTTGTTAAAAGAATTTAAAGGCACAAAAACAATCTATTTTAACCTTGCCAATAGGAAGCTTTAGATTTAGCCAGGTAATGAGAATCTAGCAATTCCACTCCTCAATTTGCCTGATCTTTACAAAATGAAAGTAAGAAAAATGGAAGGTGGAAAAGGAGTCTATGTTTAAAAATTAAAAGCATGGCCAAAAATTATTCAATTTTTACATAAATTTATATAAATTGAAAGCTCCAGAATTTATAAATTTAGAAATTACAAGTTCAAAAAGTCCCTCAGCCCAATTGGGTTCCCTTCTTAAAATGCATTTAGGGTAAATCAAGGCAGACCTACCAACTTTGAAGAGACGGTCAAATGAAGTTGAGGGTCATGAATTATTGTCCCATCTTGGGGTTCCAATAATGTAGTGAATAAAATTGTCCTGTTTATAACTAAAGAGACTGAGGTAAAGCTCTGAGCCAATGGCATTTCAATAAAGGGTCGATTGTCCCCTCCAATAACATGGACCTCGGATTTTCCTGATGATCAGAGGTGTTGACTTGACCAAGGCCATACAGCTAGGTAATTATTCCATGTCTGGGGCCAAGACAAATCAATGAGCTCTTATGAAGTATTTGATATGATCCAAGCAACTCATTGCCTCTGTGGATTCCAAGATCATTAAAACAGGAGCCAATTTGTAAATAATTAAAAACTTACACATTCATAATCAGGAGCTAGGAGGGACAGTGAATAGAGTTCTGTGCATCAATTCAGAAAAATCTAACTTTGAATCTGACCTCAGATACTTCTTAGAAAGTGGGTCTCATAATCTGCTGTTTGATAAACCCAAAGAGTCCAGCCACTGGGATAAAAACTCCCTCTTTGATAAAAACTGCTGGGATAATTGGAAGTTAGTATGGAAGAAACTTAGATTAGACCAACACCTCACACCCTTTACCAAGATAACATCCAAATGGTTACAGGACATAGACATAAAAAACAATACTATAAGCAAATTAGAAGATCAAGGACTAGTCTACCTGTCAGATCTATGGAAAGGGGAACAGTTTATGACTAAGGAAGAGTTGAAGAACATCACTAAAAACCAATTAGATGATTTCAATTACATTAAATTAAAAAGCTTTTGCACAGATAAAACCAATGTAATCAAGATCAAAAGAAAAGTAGTAAATTGGGAAACAATCTTTACAATTAATGATTCTGACAAAGGACTCATTTCTAAAATATACAGAGAACTGAGTCATATTTTTAAAACAAAAAGACATTCCCCAATTGACAAATGGCCAAAGGATATGCAAAGGCAATTTACAGATGAGGAGATCAAAGCAATTCATAGCCATATGCAAAAATGCTCTAAATCATTAATTATTAGAGAAATGCAAATTAAAGCTTCTCTGAGGTACCACCTCACACCTCTCAGATTGGCCAGTATGACCAGGAAGGATAATGATCATTGTTGGAAGGGATGTGGGAAATCTGGGACAATATTACACTGTTGGTGGAGCTGTGAACTCATCCAACCCTTCTGGAGAGCTATTTGGAACTATGCCCAAAGGGCAACAAAAATGTGCATACCCTTTGACCCATGCCACTACTGGGTCTATACCCTGAAGAGATGAGGAAAAAGGATAAAAACATTACTTGTACAAAAATATTTATAGCAGCCCTGTTTGTGGTGGCAAAGAATTGGAAATCCAGTAAATGTCCTTCAATTGGGGAATGGCTTAGCAAACTGTGGTATATGTATGTCATGGAACACTATTGTTCTATTAGAAACCAGGAGGGACGGGATTTCAGGGAAACCTGGAGGGATTTGCATGAACTAATTGCTGAGTGAGATGAGCAGAACCAGAAAAACATTGTATACCCTAACAGCAACATGGGAGTGATGTTCAACCTTGAAGGACTTGCTCATTCCATCAGTGCAACAATTGGGAACAATTTTGGGCTGTCTGCAAAGGAGAGTGCCAGCTGTATCCAGATAAGGAGATGTGGAGTTTGAACAAAGTACAAGGACTATTCCTTTTAATTTGGAAAAAAAAAACAGATATCTTATTGTCTGATCTGGTTACCTCTGAGAATTCTGTTCTCTTTAAGGATATGATTTCTCTCTCATCACACCCAATTTGGATCAAGGTACAACATGGAAACAAAGTAAAGACTGACGGAGTGCTATCTGTAGGGTGGGGGTGGGGGAGGGAAGCAAGATTGGGAGAAAATTGTAAAACTCAAATAATATCTTTAATAAAATAAATAAATAAATAAAAATTTGAATCCCCCCCCCCAAAGAAAGTGGGTCTCAGAGGTCTCTGTACTGTAAAATGTACATATTTTTAAAAATATGAATAATGACTATCCTAACAATCTAGGCCACAGAGGAATCAAAAAATTTGACTGCCAGTCAGGTTATGATCTCAGGTCTAAGAACAGAAAAATGAAGGATAAAAAGTTTCACCAGGAAAATTGCTATACTTAATGATTTAATAAATAATCAGCCTCCAGATTTTGGAATTCAGGTCAGAGCCACTAGAACTTGTGGCTCCCAAGTGTCATAAGAGAAATTCAGAAAGTTATGATCTCCATTCAGAATTGTGCAATCTTAATGTACAGTGATGAGAAACTGCTATTTTATGATCTTTTCATTAAAAGCTTGGTTGAAAATGAAAAAAATCAAATAATATGAACATTTAGCATATATGCATCAATTGGCAAATATCAGCCAGTCCTTATAGACTCTAAGTAAAGTTGTATATACAGTGAACAGTATCGATGTGTACTATTAGATAACAGTTAAAAAAATAAACTAATTTCTCATTTTAGCAGAGGAAATGTCTAAAGAATGACCATGTAATAGTGCAATAAAATTGATCAGTACAGAAAAGCAGAAAGATTATCTGAGGTTGATAAAAGTAAAAAGTAAAATTAAATAGACCTATGAAAATCAACTGGAGAAAGACAATCAGGTACTGTGGATGGAGCCCTCTCAGTCACAGGGCTGGAGTTCAGGTCACTCAGTCAATTTGAGCTCATTGGCTGAGGTGTGAACCAGGACACATGGGTCATGATGACACCAGAGATCTGGTTGTTTGTCTTTCATTCTCAAGGAAGACCATGTCATCAGGGAAGTGATGCCTTGACAAACATAGGAATTGGATTTGAATGAAGGGATGCTAGGAGATCTGGTGATTGCTGCAAGGAAGGAAGGTAAGGACTCTTCCTTCCTTTGTTTGTGTGGAACCATATCCTGTGATGGAGTTGTCTGACTCTCCCTAGTCCTGCCCCCCCCCTGCATGTTGCCTATACAAAAACATTCCTAGCAGTATCATTGGGTAAATACCAAAGCAAAAACCTAGGGTCCATTGGTTGGAGAATATGAATGAAATATATAATAATCTAGTGCCATGAAAATTAGAAAGATTTATCTAGAGAAATGTGAACATCAAAGAAATAATAGAGAATGAAGCAGACAGATGTCAAGAACACCATATTTTGACTGCTGTTATGTAGTTGTTGGTAGCATCAACAGACCCAAATCATATTATTAGAGAGGGAAGGAAAAGAAGGTAATACAAAAAGAATGATGTGGGCGGGGTAAGAGTTATCAACTGTGTATTTAAAGACATGTATACAATCATTTACAGTCTTTTGTTGGTTGATTCTTCCATGTTACATACTTATGTTCATTTTCCACATTCCTTTGTACATATTTGAAAGACTGGGGTTGTCAGAAATGTATATGAACTAAAATTAAAGTTCTCAGCATTATAAAAAAAGAGCAGAGAGGTTCCCCTTGGAAGTTAGCAAAGGTATGTAAATTCCTCATTTTGCATGTGAGGAATCTGAAGATTCATACAGTTTGGTTACGGACTCCAAGCCTGACTCTCTGGACCAGGGGTGGACAATGACCAGCCTGCCCAGAGAAATCATATCAAATGACACCACCATGTTAAGTACAGGCAAGACTTGAAATTCAATAAATCTAGGAGCTTTTTAGGAGTGATTTAATTTAATGTTTGACTAAATATAACAAGCTAATGTTTCAGTCAATCATTTTGTCTGCTCTGCAAATGATGTTGTAAATAACCAAATGACCCATAGCAGAAAAAAGGTTCTCCACCCTGCTCTGGATAGTAGTCCTGTTCTTTCCTTTTTCCCCCTTTATTCCATGATTTATTTATTTATTTTCATATTACTACAATAATCTTGTTGTGAAAGTAAAATAATTTCCCCTCCCCCCACAAAGATAGAGAAACCTCAAGAAAAAAAAATGAGAGGGGGAAAAAAAAGGACACTTCAGTCTTGTGTTCAGATACCATCAGTTCTGTCTCTGAGATGGGTTGTTTTCTTTATCATAAGTCCATGAAGGAAGTTGCTTCAAAAATTTTTTTCCTCAGTTGCTATAGTTAACTGAATTTCCCTCCATTCTTTTCCTTCTGGCTCCCATTTATTCTATTCTCTCTCTCACCCTGTCCCTTCTCAAAAGTGTGTTGTATCTGACCACCCTCTCCCATGAACTTTGCTCTCTTCTATCATGTACACACACCCCCTTTCCCCTTTCTCTTTTCTCCCATCACTTTCCTTTCCTTTTTCCTCTAGGGCAGAGCTGTTAAACCTTAGGTTATGTTAGAACCGCATTAAAATAAAATAACCATTTGTTGACTGCACACAGAATAAAAATACAGTAAAATAATATAATAGTTAATTGGTTGTCTTACCTTAGTTAGGGTTAGCAAGCACTACAAAAAGTCATGGTACTTTTAACTTCTCAGAAAGTGGGGAAACACTGTAATCAATATGACAGGCAAAGGTGGAAAGCACAAAAGCAAAATCAAAACCACAATGTGACAAAGCAATAGTATAAAGGTAGGTGCATATTGAGTAGTCTCCATCACACAGATGGAACACATCCCATTCATCAATTGAAAATTCTGTGCAATATATTCCTTTCTGAAAAACTGCTTAAAAACACTAAAGAAAATAAACATAAATGAGATTATTTATTGGTGATGGAATTAAAAATATAATATGCATTCTATGCAAATTATTATTTTCTTTTTTTAGTCATGAAAATTAAAACTCATAGGCAGGTCACATAAAATAGCACTGGGGGCTGCATGTAGTCCATGGGCTGTGTTTTGGGCAGCCGTGCTCTAGGGTGAGATAGATTTCTATACCCTATTGATTATATGTGTTATTTCCTCTCTGAGCCTCTTCCAATGAGAATGAAGGCTCACTCATGTCCCCCTCACTTTTCCTCCTTCCACTCTATTACAAAAAATTTTTCTTGACTTTTTTACATGAAGCATCTTAGCCCATTCTACCTCTCCTTTTCTTTTTTTCCAGTACATTTCTTTTTAACCTATTGACTCCATCTTTATAACATACTGCACCTTTATATTAAACTCCCTACTCCTTCTAACTGCTCTATTAACTGAGAATATTCATATGAGTTATCAATATCTTCCTCCCATACAAGAATACATGCAGTTCAACATCTTATATCCCTCATCATTTGCCCTTCCCATCCACCCTCTTTATGCTTCCCCTGAGTCCTGTACTTGAAGATTAAACTTTTAATTTTATTTGTTTCAACAGGAGAGTTTGAGAGTCCCATTTTAGTGAAAGTCCATCTTTTCCCCCAAAGGAGAATGTTCAGTTTTACTGGATAGTTGGTTCTTGCTTGTAATCCAAGTTCTTTTGCCTTCTGGAATATTCCAAGCCCTGTGAACCGTTAATGTCCATATTAAGTCCTGTGTAAAACTGACTATAGCTCCACACTAACTGAATTGCTTGTTTCTGGCTACTTGTAGCATTCTCTCTTTGATTGGGAGTTCTGAAATTTGGCAATAATAATTCTGGCAGTTTTTATTCCGGGATGTCTTTCAGGAGGTCAGTGAATTATTTCAATTTCTATTTTACCCCCCTCCCCCAATTTCTCCCCACCCCCCCATTTTTAGAATCAGGGCAGTTTTGCTGGATTATTTCTTGAAAAAATGAAGTCTATGCTCTTTTCCTGGTCATGACTTTCAGGTCACCCATTAATTTTTAAATTATCTCTTTCAGATCTGTTTTCCTGGTCAGTTATTTTCCCCATGAACTAGGTCAATTTTCTTCTAGTTTTTTCTCTTGGTTTTGTTTTATTGTTTCTTACTTTCTCATAAAATCATCAGCTTCCCTTACCCCCATTCTACATTTGAAGTAGTTATTTTCTTCAAAGAACTTTTATATCTCCTTTTCCATCTGACCAATTCTGCTCATTTCTCTTCCCAAGTTTTCCTCTAACTCTTTTATTTGCTTTTCAAAGTCTTTTTTTTTCAGTTCTTCCATAGCATGAGACAAATTCTTATTTTTCTTGGAGGCTTTGGATTCAAAAGCTTTGACCTTGTCATCTTTTGAGCATGTATTTTGATCCTCCATAGGACCAAAGTAATTTTCGATGGTCAGATTCTTTTCCTTCTGTTGTTTGTTCATTTCCTCAGCCTATGACCTGATTCCAACATATTTCCAAAGCTTTCAGGGGTCTTGTGATAGACTCTGAAAGCTCTGCTGACCTGTGCTCTGTTGGATAACCACAGACTCCCTTCTGCCCTGAAGCTATGAGGAGGGTCTCTCCTCCATTATGGCAATAAGGGGTACAAGACTACCACCAGGGTCTGAATTATAGGCAAGGCAGTGGAGTCCTGCCCCAGGGATAGCAGAGAGATTTCTGCAATCTCTCCAGACCTCCTTACTATCTGTGGGTTTAGCATTCTGGAAGCAGCTGCCTGGTGGCTCCGCCAATTCCTGGGATGATGCTGTGCAGAAGTCTGCGCCAATCTGGGCTCCATGCTCACTCTGCTATGGAAGTCCCATTGACCTTCCAAGTTGTTCTTGATGATCTCTGGCCTGAGAGGTCTGGAAATCTCTCCTGCTGCCAAAGATTCAAGCACCCCCAGGGACCCAGGGACCCCAAGGGCTGTTCCTGGAAGACTGGAGCTGATTTGCTCCAATGTGGGGCTGGGCTGCAGCTCCTTCCAACTCTGGTAGAACAGACCTTTCCTGTAGATCTTCCAAGTTGTCATCATTTGGAAAACTAGTTCACTTGGGTTCTAGAATTTGGACAGAGTCATAATTTCACTGCATTGGGAGTGATCTGAGGGAGCCTTGTGGGCATTCCTGTCTCCATTCTGCCATCTTGGTGCTGCCCCTTCCTGTTCTTTCCTTTTGTTGGTACCCTGATCCTTAGTCTTCCCTCCATCCTGCTCAAGTGAATCTTCTCTCCTGGAAATGAAGAGCAGATTAGCCAGCCAACCCAACCATGATGAAGCAGATGCTGCACCCCACAGTTTATCCATTGAGTCCCTCACCTCTCTGTGGAGGAGATGGTGGGATCAGTTATCAGGAATTAATTCACATCATTCACTCCAATTCATTGAAACTTAAAGGACATGAAGTCTTCCTATCATTTACAGCTCTTTCCTCTGACATGGACACCCCCTAACATGGCTCTCATCCTCTCAGCAATAGCTACTGCTTACCTCAAGTCTCCTCTCCCCACTCCAATCTCCTCAGTCACTAAGGAAATTTCTTTTAAAACTCAAGTCTGATTATGTCCCTGACCTCTTCCCTCCTTCTCAATAAATTCCAGTGGCTTCCTATTACATGGAAGATCAAATACAAAATGCTTTGTTTGGAATTCAAAGCCCTTCAGAATCCTGTTCTCCCCCCTTTCCAGCCTTCTTAGCACTTACTCCCTAGCGTGGACCCTGCAATTTAGGGAGACTGGCTTTCTGACTGTTCCATAAACAAGTTACTCCAACTCTCCAGTCCATGCACTTTCCCTGGCTTGTCCACAAGCCTGGAACAAGCCTCTTTTTCTCTGACTACTGAACTTCCCAACTTCCATAGAAACTCTTCCCCCACACCTCTTAAATTGGGGTGCCTTCTCTCTATTAATTATTTCCTATTCATCTGGTCCATGTTTGCTTTATCTATATTTTCTTCTATGTTTCTCCCCCCCAATTAGATTGTAAACTTCTTGAGGACAGAGATTTTCTTGTGTCTGCTTTGTATCTCCAGTACTTAACACAATGACTTGCACATAGTAGGCACTTCATAAAAATTTACTTAACAAACATTTAAAGTAATGTTGTCACAGTGTATACAGACGTCAAAATTGGGCTTTCTTTCTTCACCATCCCCTCATATCAGTTTTTTTTTTCTGCTTCTCAGAATTTTTTCGAGTTTCTTCTTTCTATAACTAAATAGTAGTCAAAGGCAGTCACAATCCACAGTTGGTTCAGACCTCAGTAGGCACCCATTTCTTCCCTATATTTTATTACCAGATTATGATCTGGGACTATATTTTTACATAGAAGACCTTTTTGTTCAGTCTAGGTCAAATGGTTGTTAAGTATTAGCAAATTTTCTCCTATAATTCCCAAATTATTATTGTCTAGAAAGTCCAGAAAAGTTTTAAGCTTTATTAATCATCTCACTATTCCAGTTTGACCATAATATCTCTAACATTATCAGTTTTTATTAAGATCTTTGATAACTGGATGGCTAGTTGTCACAGCGGATAGAGCACCAGCCCTGTACTCAAGAGTAACTGAGTTCAAATCCGTCCTCAGACACTTAATAATTACCCAGCTGTGGGGCCTTGGGCAAGCCACTTAACCCCATTGCCTTGCAAAAAACTAAAATAAATAAAATAATATCCACTTAAAAAAAGATCTTTAATAAGTAGATTAGTATATTCAAATCTTGATAAAGTAGAAGTACATTTTTTAAAACAATGTTTATATTTCTCTTATGGGCAAATGGTCATTTTTGTAAGGTTATTGATCATTTCCATCTGTTCTCCTTCAAACTGTTCACTTCACCCCGGCACTATTGGAATTGACTTTTGGATTTAAATATTTGTGTCAATTCCCAATACATCTTTGCTATCACATGCTTGTCAGCCATTTTGTACATTTATTTTCCTCAATTAGCAGCATGGCTTTTTTTTTTTGTGTGTGTGAGCAAATTAATTTTCTTTCTACAAAAACAGAAAAAAAGTTGTATAGTTAATACTGGCTCATAGATTCTATGATCTGTCCCTTTTTTCATTTTCTTTTTTTGCAAGGTAATGGGGTTAAGTGACTTGCTCAGCTAAGTAACTAATAAGTGTCTAAGGTTAGACTTGGACTCAGGTCCTCCTGATTTCAGGGTCAGGACTCTATTCACTGTACCACCTAGCTGCACCAATTTGCCTTTTTAAAAAATTATTTACAAGTTCTTCCCTCAAGGCTACTTGGAGATGCAAAAAAAGTAGGAAAGCAGATCAGAGAAGCATATGGATTAGAAACAGCGGGACTAAACTAATACAATATTCCATAAATTTTGAATCAATGCAGAAATAGACTATAATGTCATAATGATGAGCGATTTAAAAATTATTCCCTCTGTTTTTTAAATATGTAACAGAATGATGAAGCCAAATGGTGAAAGGATAGAACAAAATTCTGAATAAACTAGAAAAAAGAGAAGATATAATTCTAATCATTCTATTAAGATTTGCAATTGTTCAATTACATATATATGTACTTGAGTTATATGTACATTATTTATATATATGAATAATAAATAAGTTCATCACAACATAAAATACCAAAGCTAACATTCTCAAAAGACAAAACACAGAATGTATTAATGAGAACATGAGTACTCCAAATCACTAAAAAATAAATTTAAAAATGAAATGAAAACTTCCTAAATTTTCTTACCTGTCATTCAAATCAGAAACACTCCCTATTACTGTTTTGATTACTGAGTTCTGTGGCTTCTTTTAAAATTCAACTAAAATTAAGTCTTCTTCAGTGTACCTTACTTATCACACAATCCAAGTGAAAAATGGAATGTGTACAAGGTTTACCATAAAACTAAATGCCAAAAAAGAGCAAACAAACAAAAATTGTTTTAATATGAATATTTTTTAAAGATTTTTTTTCTTGCAAGGTAGTGGGGCTAAGTGGCCTGTCCAAGGACACACACTTAAGTAATTATTAAGTGTCTGAGGCTTTATTTGAACTCAGGTCCTTCTAAATACAGGGCCAGTGCTCTATCCACTGCACCACCTGGACTGCCCCTAATATGAATGCTTTAAAATTTCAAAGAGCAAATGTATGGTCCTAATGACAAAATATGAGTGGAAAGTCACACCCTGCTTTTTATGGCAGAGCAATGAGGACCAAAGATCTAAAAAGAGTTCAGCATTCAGTTCCTGTTTTATTTGGCCTATTGATTTCTTTTACTGATTTCTCTCTGTTTCTCATTTTCTTTTACCAGATTTCTCTGAAAATAAACTTTTGTATGATTTTCCAGAATGCACATATTAGAAGCTCTACCCCCAAATTAAGCTGCAATTAAGGTCCTTAGCAAGACAGTCAGATTTGTTATGTCAATTGCAACATAAATTGGACAGAATGAAGTATGAAATAATAATATAATTTTATCAATATATATACATAAATATTGACATTAATACTTAAAATATATGATAAGAAGAATGATAATTCAGTATTTGTAAATACCCAAGGGTACATGTTGCAGTGAGAAGAATAGATCAAATGATGATTTCAGTAGTAATGATCACTTGACTCCAGCCTCTTCATATTACAATGAAGAAGCCATTCAAAGACCATTTGTGCAAAGAAATCTATGACACAGAAAATAAAATGGGGAGAAATCAAGGTGAAAAATGTATGATGCCCAGTCTGCAGGAAGTTCTGACTTGGGTGAAAAATTCATGGGATAAAATAACTGACAGCTGTGCTGCCAATGCACAATGAGCTGGCTATGTGGACAAGAAAATGTTCATTTAAGAACTCTCTTGCAGGACAGGAGAGATTAGGGCTAATGGTTCTATAGATAATAGATTCACAAGAAACACAGGGTGGAATTTGGGGTTTGGGGAGAGTTATAACAATGTTCCAGGTGTGGGTGAAATGATTGCATTTGAATAAATTAAAAATTTTAGTACATGGGGAAAAATAATGTCATCCTTTGAAAATAAACCTTAATGTATCCTTTGGAGCAAAAATTAATATAAGACCCAATCATATTTGGGGGGAAATACAGTACCTTAATAATTAATCTTTCACTGAACCCCATTGCCTTTCAAAAGCTAAAAAAAACCAAAAATCAGTCTTGTTATACTGAATGACCCATTGGAAAGGAAGAACATGATGGATAATGGGAGAAATCTGGTAAATGAATCAATAAAAATACTAACACATGTAAAAAGTTGATGAAGTTTTAAAAATGCATATACCTGTATCTATCTCTCTATCTTAACTGCTGTTTTCTTCACTTTGGGAGAAAATTTCTGCATTCATATATATCCTTTAATTTGACTTGGGGTTCATGTTCACATCTTTCCCCTAAGTCTCTCCCAGAACATTAGGGCCATAAACATACATTAAAGGCTTTCAGTTTTTCCCCCAAACTCTCAGGGTCTATATCCAGTATTAGGATGACACTGACCACTTTGTGCTCCTATGCTGGTTTTCCCTACCTCTGGTATTCTTCCACTCATGTCCTCACATTTGCTTCAATTGATTTCCGTCCACAGAACCTATGAGTCCTCAAGAAGCAATTCCAATGTTTTATCCAACCCCTGATAAAAGCCTCTTTCTTGTGTATGTTCCCATACTTACCAGTCTGGTTGGAAATCTCCCCCTCCGGGCAAGGGTTACAGTCAAAGTAATAAATGGCATCTCCTTTATGGACTGATTTCCCGAAATCCAGAGCCACAGCTTTCACTGCACACAGAAGAGGGAGTCTGGACAAGAAGAGAATTCTTTGAAAGGTCTTGGTATGTAGATAGTCTAGAAGGTATGAGATTTGAGGACTTTTTTTAAGGCACTAAGTATTTTAGAATTTCTAGTGAAGGAATACCTGGTCTCGATTTCTGAGGATGCATTCAATCAATTAACAGGCTTTTCTAAATTATTTTCTGAAAAATCACATACTATATTAAGTTCCAGAAAATACTAAGTTAGGAACAGCTAAGTGGCTCAGTGTATAGAGCAAAGACCCTGGCATCAGGAGGATCTGAGTTCAAATGTGCCCTCAGACACTAGATCTTTACTGGCTGTCTGACCTTGAGCAAGTCACTTCACCCCATTGAGACACATTTAAAAAAAGGGGGGGGGCAAGAATACTAAGTGAATGAAATGCAATTCTAACTTGGAAAACACTGCTAGAAAGTCAGATGAAAATCAAGAAATTCCAAATGAATTTAATTATAAACTACAGACATGCTAACAAAAATAATAAACATACATGTCACATTTTTTGTATTTAAGCAACCACATATTTCTATTTCATAGTACATAGGTACAGGGTGTTTGACTGAAGATTTCCCTTGAAATGGTTCCTAAAAGATACTACAGTGCTGGCTATTTTCTGAAGGTGCTTTTTTAAGAGTAATTATAACCTCTTATTAACAAAAAGTGTTAGTTTTCATCAAGTAACATATTGTCTGCTCTTATATGGATTCTTTTCAAATATTAATTTCAAATACTTTTATGTAGCACAGTTAGGTTTTTAAAACACTTTCCAAACATTACGTCATTTTATCCTCAAAGCAAACTTGAGAGGTAGGTGCTTTTATTCTCATTTCTAATGCAGTTTAATGGGAATTCTAATGCCAAAAAATTATGAGATCCAATAAAGAGAATTCACTGTAATATCTTAGAGATGAAGATGACTAGAAAAGGAAAAAAAAGGGAAAAACAGGAAGAGAGTCATTTTTTGGCTCATAATTATTGGAAACAGAGCATATTTTTGAAGATCTTTTTGAATTAATGATAAAACAAGATATATATATATGTAGAGAAAGTTTAGAGTATATATATATATATGTATATATACATATATACACACACATATATATATATATATATATGTAGAGAAAATTTAGAGAGAGAGTGGATCTGAGAGGGGGAGAGAGGTATGGCTAGGGTAAGAATTGACATTAAATGACTGATCAAATAGATATTTCTAGAGTCTTCTCCCAATTTTACTTTAAGGAAGACTTTAATTACATCATTAGTGTAAGCAGGAAGTTGGGCTGGGTCATTTTGTTTTCCTTAGAATAAAGAATGCCATGCTGCAGCCTTACTGGAGGATATGATCACATTCAATCAAAATTCTTAGTACCTGAACTCTCCTTGAATGACTCCTCTTCTGCACCATCTTGCAAAATGTACTTTCTATCTATCAATGACCCCCAGGGATTTTTCCTGGGTCCTCTTGTCCTCTCTCTCTCTCTCTCTCTGTCACTTGGTGACCTCATCAGCTTCCATGAATTCCACTATCATCTCTGCTGAATTTTATCCAATCTAACTGTTCTGCTCTAAATCTACTGCTGATCTCCAGTCTTTGATCTTCTATTGCCTTCCAGACATCTCAAATTAGTTGCCCAATAGACATCTGAAACTCATGATGTGAACAACTAAAATTCCTATATTTCCCCCTAAACTTAACCCCTTCTTTCCCTGAACCTTTTGTCACTTGGGAGAAGGAAAGAACACCCAGCCTCGATATCCAAGGCTTGAATGCTTTAACACTACATATCATTTCCACCATGACCCCCAGACTGTGAAGCACAAAAACGTAGCAAAACAGAAATCAGAGAATGTATACAGAGGAGAATATATGAAAGACAGGAAGAAATGAAAGCGCTTTCCCCTTAAGAATGAGATAACAATGTTTGTCCTTCATTTTTGAAGAATGCGAAGACCTCAGGGAGGTGATGTCATGACAAGCACATGAACTGGATTTGAGTGTGTGAGTGATGTGCTAAGTCACCAGTCTCACTTTCTTCTCTAGAATCATCTGGGTCCAGTGAATAGATAGGAACAAGGTCAATTGGAGATGGCCCTGGGTGTGAGGGAATCAGTATTAAATGACATACCCCGAGTCACACAGTGAAAGTAGTCAGTGTTTGAAACAATTTTGACTCTATTCCTCTGGACGCCAAGGCTAGAGCTGCCCCAGAATGAGATAACAAAAGTTAACCAGAAGAGACTTTCCCTCATCTCATGCAAGAGGTAATTCCCTATCATCTCTCAAGTACCAAGTTGAATAAGGACATTCTGCAGATGGCCAGTTCCTTTAAAGTCTTCTCAGAGTATTTTCATTTCAGCAACTTGAAGAAGTATCTTCCATCTTCTCTCTTAAAGCTGGGAACCAGATGCGTTGGAATCTCCTTATCATTTTAGGTCCTACAACTTGAGGACTCCTAAAAAGGAGTCTTTTTTGGGTGGATTATTTTTTTTTTTTGCTTAGGGAAAGGGATAAATAAAGACAGACAGACAGACGGAGAAATAGCCTAATAAACTCCAATTATTTATTATCCTTCTGGGATGATTTAAGAGACAGTGTAAAAACAAAGAAATTCCAGAATGCTAAATATTACATCAATGCTCTCCAAATGAATTATTGAGATTATTTTCCCCCTATTTATCCTCACATTTATGATGGAATGCAATGAAAAATTTTAGTGGGAATACTTTAATACTCAAGAAAATGTCTCCTAAGTAAAAAAGGAAGTGAAACAAAATTCTTGTTCCCAGATTCATGAAAAACTTTCATGTGAGTTACTACTAATCATTTCATCAAATAGATTTCATGTTATGACATTCCCAAGGATGGAAAAATCTTCACTAAGGGAAGCTTGGGGAATAAACCCTCCCACTTTCGCCAGAATTTCTGTACTATTATCATAGGCCACAAAATTGTTCATATCATAGTTTTCCATGGGGATCCTTTTCTCATCCATGAACATGTGGTCCCTTACACTGTTGTTAAATTCGATGTTTCTAAGAAGGGAGTGCAGCTGAAGGGGAAGGGGAAGTTAGAAGTTCTTGTTCAATGCAATTATATCCAAAAGAAAAAAATTGTGGTATATATAATATATACGTTATATATATTATATATATACACGCACAAATATTTATGTGTTTGTTTTGTGTGTGTGTGTCTGTGTGTGTGTGTGTGTGATAGAACACCAATTTTCTATAATAAATTGGTTGGAATTGGATTTCAGAAATCTCTGCAAAGAGTTGCATGAATTGAAGCTGAATGAAGGGAACAGACCAATAAGCAGACACATTTTTAAGACTTCTGATGGACAATACAATACATATGCAGGGAAGGAACTGTGGAGTTCAAATGAAGACCAAAGCTTATTATATTTAATTTTTCATAGTTGTTTCATGTGTTATGTCATTTTTTTCTCTCTAATGTTTTCTTTTTTCCATTTGGTTCTGATTTTTCTGTCACAAGATGTTCAAAATTGATCGATGTTTAGCATGGTTATAAATATTGAGCTTATAACAGATTGCATTCTGTCAGGGGGTGGGGGAAGTGAGGAGGGAGAAAAATGTAAAACGTAAAACCCAGCAAAAAATGATTGATTAAAGCTACTACTGAATGTACTTGGAAAAACAAATAAATGAAACATTTTAATTTTTAAAAAAGTAATAAAACTTCAATGCAGCTATCTTTTCCTACTTACTTTTTAAATTCCTTTCATGCTAAAAATGTCCAGGACATTCATAATGAATTCAACACTTTTTGTAATCTGCTTTAATTATCTTCTGGACAGAATACATCTTATTTATATTCATCTTTATGAGTATGAAAACTGAGCACTATGTACCCTCCTTGGCCTTCTAAGTTGAGGGACAGATTTTCCCCTGAAGCCTTTCAGTGCTATTCCTGCATGACCTGCGTCCTCTTACAAGCTTTATTTATCCTCAGTCCCATCACCTTAGTCCCCTACATATATTCCTGCCAGGAAATTCTTATGTCATAGATGCAGTCATGGCAAAGATTACTTGGGCTGCCTGGTGAAACCTTTGGTATCCATCTTAGGTAGATGTGGTACATATTATGTATGGGAATTCTCTAGGTCCTGAGTCCTTTCACTTTGAAAACTATGAAATGTGAATATAGTAATAGAGACTGAGTCTGTACAGGCCTTAGGGATCCCTTTTCAATACTCTTTATGTCATCTCTCTGGATCAATCTAGGAATTCAAAGGAAAGCTATATAAAGTAGAGTTCAATTTCCCATCACTTCCTGTTGATTTGGTCATGATTGAGACTGAGCTCTGGAACAGCTCTGACTAACATTATTAAGGAAGAAAAATACAGACCTGGTTCCTAAGGGATTCTAGTTGAGAAGTCATTTAGCTGAGTGGATCAGTCATTTCTTGCTTTCTACATATAACTTTTTCCTAACCTTTCACATCAGAGAAGGCGCTCCATGGGAACTCTCTAGTTCTCTCAAGGGAAACTTACCTTCCAGGGATATAGACCTGGGCTGCCTTAATCTCTCAGGCATTCCATTTCTGCTCTAGTTAGGAGTAGTTGATGGAGAGCCCAGGCCACAGCATACACTGCATTGTAGATATGGTAACTCTGACTAGATACAGACATGTCAAAATACCACAAAGGGAGCCATCTCTAATGAAGCATTGTGTGAACAAATTTCGTGTTTCCATTTTGAAGAGTCAAATGGACATTGAAATGCTGAGTTCCACAATATTTTAAGGAAAATATCTTCTGGATATTTAGTGGGGTTAATTGTCCATAAGAACATTTTGAAACATGGAATTTCTTTTCTCTGATCAGAAAATAGTAGAACTTCATTGAAAGTACTAACGTCCATGCCATAGGGTCTGATGGTGAAATCCCAGCAGGAAGTGGTAAATCACACTTTGGTCCATATCACATAAGGACTTTGTGCATATTGCAATGGCCTTAGTGAATTGGTGTCCCCATAAATAACGATTACATTTGCAGAAAATCCATCAACTTTTTTTATGATTTCATTATGGGAATTAATAGTATATTTCTCACTGGGAGGAATCTTCTCTATGGAGGCCACATAGACAACCTTCCTGGTCATCTCTTCTCTTATATCCAGGAGGAATGATTCACCCCTGGCATTCGCTGTGATAGCCAGTCCCACCCATGGCTAGTTGAAATACACCATTAACTGGATCATTCCCAGGGCAAGGGAGGAATCCTTAGGGACCAGTTGATAAACACTTGAAAAAGGAAACTTGTCAGTCAGGATGGGATCAAATGGGCCATAGTTTATCTGAAAAGGAAAGAAAAATTTTCTGTGTTGAAACTGAAGTATGGATCTGAGAAAACCATATAATAACAGACCATAAAACTATACCCCATCTTAAGATGCCATCATTTTTGCCATGTTTGCATAGAACAAGCTGCAGTATCAGATTTGCTTCTCTCCTTGCTACTGTATCCCTTTTCATTTTTAAGATCTCATCTCATCTCTAAGGAAATTTCTGGTATCTGTTACTAGGTTCCACATCCTCTAAAAAATTTTCCTCATTGCAACCTCCAGAATTTCTTTCTTTTTGTGTTTTACAGAATTTTGTGAGATAACTTTTTCTTGATATCTCACAGTTTCCTTTGTTTAGTTGAGATTTTAGGATAATTGTGGTGATTGCTTTTAACTTTACCTCTGTGACATCAGTTTGCCAATTCCATTTCTCTATTCAATTGTGTGATAATCATTTCATGTTTAAGAATTTGATAAGTGCTCATTAATTTTGGTTGAAATACATTTCTACAAACACATTAATACATATATACATGTATAAATTCATCTGAAAAATGCACCCACAAAATAATGCAGTATTGCTATATTAAGTTGTAATGATGATAATAGTGCATAAATTTATATTGTTATTTTTAAGTCAAGTCCCTTTCATCACAATTCCATCTCGGATTTTCTAGTCAAAGATGCAGACTGATTTGTCATTTCTTTCTCCAGTCTATTTTACTGAAGGGAAACTAGGGGCATATGACTTTCATAAGGTCACAGAGCTAATAAGAGTCTGAAGCCAAATTTGAATTCATGAATATGAGTATTCATGATTCTTAATCCAAATATTTATTGATTGTGCCATCTAGTTTTCTATTTGTATTTTTATACATGTAAAATATATGAAATAGAAGAGAGAGAGAGAGAGAGAGAGAGAGAGAGAGAGAGAGAGAGAGAGAGAGAGAGACAGAGAGTAGATACACATCTCTGCATTCTGAGAGGGGGTAAATTCTAATAGAGTAGCAATGATGATAACTCATACCAAAAACTTATCTCTGTATATTCCTGGCCCTAAGCATCAGCTGAAGAATATGTCCAGAAGATAGGATTTCACAATGTTTACCATGTCACATATCCAGCTTAAAATCCCTGAGATTTTTTCCTTGCAGACATCAATGTTTTCCTAACAATGCTGACTGTTTTATCAGGATTCTTACCTGTGGACACTTGTAGAGTTCAAGGAGGGAAGCCATTTGGACTGACAAATCAGAAGAGGCTCCTCCAATGACAGCCAGAGAATTGCCCTTCTTCTGAACACAGTGGTAATTTCGAATAACCACTTCTTGTCCTGACAGCCACCTTAAGGTGCTCTCCATGCGCTGCCATCATTGGGAGAGGAGTTATAGATGTGGAAACCTACAGTATTATTGGGTAACAGACTGGGGTCCCTGTTGATTTCCTCTAGAGTAAACATCAAAGCCAGGACTTCATTATATTGTTTCTCTTGAAACCTTATCCACAAAGAAGATAGTTGGCTCCCAAAGACAATTTCAAATAGCCATTTTAATTTTAGAGTATATAGTTCATTGTCGTTGGGTGCTATGCCAATCAAACTACTAAAAAGTTCCCTTATCATGGTAGAAAAAAAAGTAACTAAATTGATGTGGAGGAATTAAATGTCAAGAGTATCAGGGGAATTAAGGAAAAATGAAAAAGAAGGTGGTGTATCCAAATGAGATCTAATATTATACTATAAAGCATCAGTCATCAAAACTATGGGGGGATCAGGGGGACTGATTTAGAGCAAAATAACAGTTACTGACTAAAGTAATCTGCTGTTTCATAAATCCAAAGATTCCAGCTCATGGAATACAATAAATTCCAGCTCCTTCTTTGAAAAAAAACTCCTGGAAAGTGAAAGACAGGAGGACAGAAACCAGACACAGATCAATATCTCACCTACAGAGATATGGCTGAAATGGGTTCAAGATCGAGACATAAACAGTGATATCATAAGCCAATTAGGAAAACATGGAATAGTTTACCTGTCAGATTTATGAAAAGAGGAAGTTGTTCTGAACAAAAAAGATATAGAGAATATTATAAAATTCACAACGGATAATTTTGTTACATTAAATTCAAAAGGTTTTGGAGCCAAAAAAACCCCTCTCAGCCAAGATTAAAAGGATGACATTATGTTGGGAAAAAATTTTCACAACTAGTGTTTTTGACAAAGGACACATTTTAAAGTAGAGAAAGCTGAATCCAGTTTAAAAGAAATCATTCCCCAACTGATAAATGACCCAAAGATATGGACAGGCAATTCTCAGATGATGAAATTAAAACTATCAAAAAATCTATGGAAAAAATGCTCTAAATTATTGATTCAAGAAAAGCAAATTTAAACAGCTCTGATGTACCACCTCACTTTTATGTGATTGGTCAATATGATTAAAATGGAAAATGGCAAATGTTGGAGTGAAATGTGGTATATGAATGTGATGGAATTCTATTGTTGTATAAGAAGTCATGATGGACGGGACTTCATAAAAGCCTGGAAAGACTTGAAGCAAGTAATGCTAAGAGAGCAGAAGCTTAGAAACTTTGTACACACTGACAGCAATTTGGGGTAATGATCACTTCTGATGGACTTGTTCATTTCAACCATGCATAAGTGACAACATTTCTTAAAGACTTGTGATGGGATATATCATCCATATCTAGAGGAGGACCTGTGAAGTTCAAATGCAGATGAAAGCTTACCATCTTCAATTTTTAAAAGGTGTCTTAATTATTATGTTTTTTTCTCTCTCAAGCTGTTTCTTTCCATTTTAATTGGAGTCTTTTTCACAGCATGATTGATATGAATATTTATTTAACAGGGTCATGTGTGTAACCTATTGCTTTCTGTCAGGGAGAGGGGGAGGGAAGAGAGAGCAAGAAAAATGTAAAGCTTCAAACTTTGGAAACAATAGTGTTAAAACTACCATTTTGTGCAGTGAGAAAAATTAATAAAATTTAGTAGTCATTATTCAATCAATTCTTAACATACAGACAATGAAAAGATATAGTGAATTTAAAACCCCCAAAATGGCCTTATTCCTAATAATACAGAGTAAATTTGGTGTGGTATAGGAAGCCATAAGGGGGGAAACAGAAAAATATCAAATGAGTTTGATTTATTTCATAATCATGTAATCTCTAAAACTCACCAGACAGTTACATTAATTTTATTTTTCAGTTCATTGATTTCTTTGGGCCTGGTAACTCTCAGTTATTTTATACATTTCTTAAATCATTTTAGGTCAACACCTTATAGATCCAAGACACTGACAATTTAAGTGATTTGCCAATTGCTATAAAGTAAGGTAGTAGCTACCAGTAGCAGAACTAATACTAAGTCATAACTTCTCCCTTTCCCTCTCCCTCTTTTTTCCCTCTCTTGCTCTCTTTCTCTCTTGTCCCTTGCTTTTCTCTTTATGACTCTTCTTAGGTGATTTTCTTTCACCCTTTTATCTCTACTTCTCACTGTCTCTCTCTATATAAATAATTATGTTATTGTTCACTCATTTCTGTTGTGTCTGATTCTTTTGAACCCAGATGGTCTTTTCTTGACAGAGACACTGGCAAGGTTTGCCATTTTTTTCTCCAGGTCATTTTATAGTTGAGGACCTGAAGCTAAGTGGGTTATGTGTGGTGGCCAAGCTCACATATCCAGTAATTGTCTAGGATCAGAACTGAACTCAGGAAGATGAACCATCCTGACTGTAGACTCTGCAACCTATCTGCTTTACCACCTAATTGCCTCACTTCTGATATAGATTGAATCAAAATCAATAGCTCTACATACAGGTAATCAATATATTGAAAATAAGAAGCTATTGCTTTTTCTAAGTAAAATTAAGGAAATAATATATATTTCAGAAATTGTAATAGAGAACGAAGGAGTTACAGCTCATATGGACCTAATAGTTCATCTGCACCAATGTACTGATTTAACATAAATTGAGAGTGAAATCTGTAAAATGGTTGAACTTAGCAAGGTGAAAGCTGGAGAATTTTGAAAAATAGCAAGCACAAATGAATGAATCACTCTTTCAAGTAATAGAGAAAATATAGAAGTTGGACTATACAATAAAAAAGAATGTAAAAGTCTATAATAAATATAAATTTTTTGAAAGAGAGTAAGAGCCAGTCATTTAAACAAAAAGTTTTAAGGATTTCCTATGGGCCAAGGATTGGGGTAAACTCAAGAGTTATAAAAAAAAAAATAAAGATCAAAACAGTAAGATTCTGAATTCCAGGAGCTCACAACATAATGGGAAATATAATAAAAAAATAAAAGGAATAAAAATACGTGTAATATTACTATGAAATAGTTCCTTAAGTATATCACTAATATTAAGCTGACTAACAGAATTTCTTTCTGAAGGTTAGATTTTAGGTGGGGAAGGAAGAAACTCAGTGAATTCAAAACATTGGAAGGAGAAGGGAGAGCTTTCTGAGAATGAGAAGCAATCACCGAAAAGAGAGGATCAGTGAAATGGAAGTCTTATATGAGGAACATCGTGTGGACTGGGGGAGCTGGGGCCCTAGCATCTATAAAAGTGATTAAGGTATAAGAAGACTATAAAGACAGAAACCTGGTGAGTAGTGATGGGCTTTTCAATGCAGATGAAGTATTTCATTTTGGATCTTGGACCTACGAAGGATTTATAGGAATTCATCCGAAGGGTGGGTGACATAAATAGGACTTAGGAAGATCATGTTAAGAAATGAGAGGAGGATTTACCAGAATAGGGAAAGAGACCACTTTTAGAAACTTTCATTAAATCTAATTATAAAGAAGGTGGACAAATCAAATATAAAAATGACTTGTAAATTTACAACTAGATGAGAATAAATTTGAAAAGTGAATGATCAGTAGAGACTGGGAAAGCTAAGCGGCACAGAGGATTCATTTTTGAAAACACAAAGCTAGAATTCAAATATCATTTCAGACATTAGTTTAATGAAATAAAGAATATTTTCCAAAACCTTTCTGCCTCAGTTTCCTCATCTCTGTAAAATGGGGTATAATAACATTTCTTCCAGAAAAAGTTATGAAGGTCAGCTTCAATAAAATATATAAAGTAATTCACAAAGCTTATCCAGGTAGATTAGGAAAAAATTCTGTTTTAAATTTAATGTGAAATCAATAATTTAAAAAACATGAAATACTGAGAATGAATTCAATCTACCAAACAAATTATATCACACAATTATTGTCCTTAGCCCTGATAATGGAAGCATGAGTGAGAAAGAGGTATATTTATATACATGGATATATATGAATATATAAATCAATATAAATGTGAAAATATAAATAAGAAAATAGGAAAGAAAAGTGTTTGAGTACTCCGAGGTTGAGACTGTGTTTCTATGGGTTGCTGATTGGAGAGTTTGCTTCTTTTTTTTTAAAGGTTTTTACCAGGCAATGGGGTTAAGTGGCTTGCCCAAGGCCACACAGCTAAGTAATTATTAGGTGTCTGAGGCTGGATGTGAACTCAGGTACTCGTGACTCCAGGGCCAGTGCTCTAGCCACTGAGCAACCTAGCCACCCCAAGAAGTTGCTTCTTACATAGAATTTTAAAGAGAAATATAGAGACGTTAAAGGAAAAGGCAAAAAATGGATAAATTCTATTGTGAAAAGTAACTTTTTTTAGGTTCTTTCCTGGGATGTCAACTTTCTGTTGATTTGGTCAGCAATAGCCTAGGAGTTAAGTAAATGGTGATCACAAAGAAATGCCCAAAGGTAACAATGGTGATGATTCACAGGAGTGAGGGGTGTTTGTAAAGTTTAATGCAATATAATTCTATATAACAGCTATATTCATATATTCTATAATCTACAATGATATCACTAATACATAGCATTGATGACACTAATATAAAAGAGGTTGTCTGGTGCTATCTTACAAAACTCTTTTTAGATTCAGATTTCACCTGAAAAAGGTCAAAACACCTTCTCAAATCAAGAGATAATGGAGAGTCTTCCATAAATATCTGTCTCTTCTGAGGAAAGGGAAAACATGGCCCAAGGAATGCAGGTCTGCTGGAAAGGCAAATGGAGGCTCTTAGTCACAGCACAGTTCAGGTCCCCACTCAGTACCTTAGTGGTGCAGGAAGCCAGCACTGAAATTCCTATACTAGATGAGAAGATAAAGTCTGGGCCCTGGGGATGCTGCGCAGATGGGACTGGACTGGGAATGAAGATCTATAGAGGCAAAGTCTTGGCATAAAGGAGGAAACAAAAGTCTGCATTAGCAATCCCTGGGAGTCATTGGCAACACTTTGGCACGCAATGAGCCAAGGAGTCGATCCTGACCCCAGCACATAAAGCTTGGGCTATGCCTTTGGTATGGGACTGGATAGTGCTTAATCTAAATGAACAAAAAATAAACAAGAAGAATGCCAGTGAAAGAAAGGTACTATTCAGATAGAGTCCATAAAATGCTATCTCAGAAGAGAAAAGCAATGACAAATTGACTTCTTGTGAAGCCTCAAGGAGTTTGTGGAATGGACTCAAATCCAAAACCCCTTGGCAGAGCTCAGAAAGGATTTTAAAAACCAAAGAAAAGAAATGAGAGCACATTGGACACAAACGCATATGTACAATATTCATTAGATTGTCCCTTGCTTGGGGAGGGGGGCAGGGGGAAGGTTCAAGAAAATTAAACAATATGCAAGTTGGTTTGTTCTTGTCATTCTCTATTTTTTTTTTTTGCTTTTGCCACAGCAATGGGGTTAAGTGGCTTGCCCAAGGCCACACAGCTAGGTAATTATTATGTGTCTGAGACCACATTTGAACTCAGGTACTCCTGACTCCAGGGTCAATGCTCTATCCACAGCACCACCTACTTGACCCACTTGTCATTCTCTATTGAAGAAGACCGCAATGACATCAGTATGTTTGAGACAAATTACAGTGTGACCTACAGTGACTGATAAGATCAATATGAGCTCTGAATGCTCTACCATAGGTTGGGCACAAATAGTTCATGTGAACCCCTGGCATGGGTACTCTAAACTTAGAGATGTCATATATCCTTTGAGCTGTGTCAATTCTGCCCTTCTCATAGAGTGCAGCCCCCTCACTGATGATGGTGTGCCATGCTGGGAAGTCCTGTATCAGTTTCCCATGCTGTTCAATCAAGTTTAAAGTTCTTCATGGAGACATTCAGGGTGTCTCGGTATCCTTTCTTCTGACCTCCCCATGTGTGCTTGCCATGTGAGAGTTCTCTATGAAACAGTTTCTTTGAAATTAAAAATCAGGGGAAAGTCCTACATGTTCCAAAATATGCATAGCAGCTCTTTTTGTAGAGCCAAAGAATTGGAAATTGAGGGGATGCCCAGTGATGGGGGAATGGCTAATTAAGTTATGGTACATGAATACTATGGGATACTTTTGTTCTATAAGAAACCATAAATGGTCAAACTCTAGAGAAGCATGGAATGACTTGCAGGATCTGATGCTGAGAGACAGGAAGAGAGTCAAGAGAACAATGTACACATCAAGAACATTATGCGATGATCAACCTTGATGGAAGCAGCAGTCCAGAGAGTTCGGACAACTGCATTAGTTTGGCTAAGGAAAATATTATAGTCATCCAGGGGAAGAAAAACAAAAACACAAACACACACACACACACACACACACACACACACACACAAACACACAGAAAGAAACCATCCTTTTGAATCTGATGAACACTTGCATGCAAACAGAATATCATGCACCAGCTTGATCTGGTCTTATAGCCTTTTCATTTTTATGAATTTTTCATCAGTGTTGTAATTGACCTCAAGGTTCCTTCATCCTCCAAATGACAGTATTTCATAATATGGTTGAAATCATCATACTAAAAAATATGAGAGCAATGACAGATCAGCTCCCCAGACAGCATCCACAGGTGGACCGTGCTGAGAGGTGGACAGTGCTGAGAGGTGGGTCAGGGCTGAGAGGTGATCAATGGCCCAAACCTCCGTCTAGGGAGAGCATTGAGGACACTCCATTTAATGGAAGATTCCCAGTTACCTGGGGAATTGTGTTACCCAGGAAAAGCCAGTTCTGAGTATTTTCCAGCATGACGTCCTTGTGCAGCTGCTTCTGAGCATTGTCCACACTCTTCTGGGGTGAAGTCCACAGCCACATCCTTGAATGACACCACATCCTAAAAATCCAAATGCAGACAACTTAGAGTTGAGGCAGGCTTCAGAATTGATCCAGGTCAATGCTCATCAATGTACAGAAGGAAACTGAAGCAAAGAGATTTAATTGCCCAGAGGTTGTACCCTTTATAAGAATTAGAGCCAGCAATGGGAACTATAATCTTGAAAAGTCCAAGGGAGTATTGGAAAAAGCAATGGATATTTAGAGTTGAAATAAAATGGAGAAATATTCTTCTGTGGAATATGCTAATCTCTTTAGAAGGAAAGTGATGTGTTCACTCAGAAAGATATGAAGATTACTGGAGGAAAACTAATAACTGTAAGAAATGTTAGATTAAGGAAATTCCAGGAAGAGCTTGTGAGGGGCAGTTGGGTGGTACAGTGGATAGAGCACTGGCCCTGGACTCAGGAGGACCTGAGTTCAAATTTGACCTCAGACACTTAATAATTGCCTAGCGTGACCTTGGCTAAGTCACTTAACCCCATAGCCTTAAACAAATAAAATTTTCAAAAAAGGGTTTTTGAGAAGCTATAGCAATGCTATATTTTGTGGGGATAAAACATTTCCTATGGTCACTGAAGAGAAAAAATATCGATATTTTCCTCATAGTGAAAAAATTTGAACAAGATAAAAACATGAGGATTCTCTATTTTGTTTGTTTTTGGATATTTTGCAAGGCATAAGGGTTAAGAAAATTCCCTAAGGTCACACAGCTAGGTCTGAGGTCAAATTTGAACTCAGGTCCTCTTGACTCCAGGGCTAGTGCTCTATCCACTGTGCAACCTAGCCATCCCATTTGGTGGCTTTCCTGAGGTTAGGTGATGCAAGGAAGAAAATGGAGGCCCTGAAGCAAAAAAAGTTCATATTCCTGAGCTCATTCTTAGTCTCAGACACACACCCAGTTTACCTCAGTTTCCTCGCATGTAAAATGAGAAATAGAAGGATATGGCAAAAT